>NW_016169554.1:0-17215 GCF_001687245.7 Rhagoletis zephyria
ATATTTAAAAAAATTCGACCCCTGTTTTTTTATTTTGAAATCAAGAAATATGTAGAGGTAGCTCAAAGCGCTGAAAGTTTTCCATGTATTTTATTTAGGAAAAAACATTTTTCGTGAAAATGGTAGAGAATTCTTGAAATTCAATATTTTTCGAAACTTTTTTTAATACTAAAAAAATAGTTAGTATTAAAAAATAGTTAAATAAAAATTTATTATTATAAAAAATTTATATCTGATCGAAAAATATTGATTTTCAAGATTTTCCATACCATTTCTACGAAAAATGTTTTTTTTCCATATAAAATACATGGAAAACTCTGAGCGCTTTGAGCGATCTCTAAATATTTGTTAATTTCAAATTAAAAGAAGAGGGGCATTATTTTTCCGGTAGAGAACTATCATAGTGGGTGGGAGCATCAAAATTCCGACTTTACTGCCTTTTGTTTGACCACCCTAATGTGCATATGCACATACATACACAGACATATGTATACCTCCAAAAGTCTTAAAAATTGTCATATAAATTTAAGCGAAGGTTTATAACCACAAATTTCCAGTACAAACACCAAGCGTTTCCCAACTATTTTTTTTTCTACTACTACTTTTGCGCTTATCAATGAATTACGTTATTTCGTAATTGAATTTAATTTCGTTTTGTTTCAACAGGTGGTTGCACCTAGAATCGCTTGTTTCTTATCTCGACGGCCATGGTGAGTTGTTGACTTCGTTCATTTCATTTCGTTGTTGATTTTATATGTTTACTCAAGTAATGACGGGTTTACTGAGTGCAAAGATATTAAATTGTAGAATGTTACTAAAAATACTCGTACGTTACTTACACGTATGTATGAATGTATATTTATGTATTCAAGTAGTTTCCTTCTTAAGATAAGGTCCGTTCCTTGATGTGTAGTTGAGTGCAAAGTCGGTACTGCTATCAAGTGGGATTTACTTCTTAAAAAAATATTTATATTTTATATTAAATATACAAACACACACAAACGTAAATACGTAGTATCGCCTTTCTGATTTAATGTTGAAGTATACACACATTCAGATGTTTGTACCTATTACATTTTTTGAAAACCAAATACGAGTTTATTAAATATCACAAAGTTCAGTGGTAAAACTGACACAAAATTTCAGTAATTGCGTTATATTCCAGGCGTTATCTTTAATCCCGAATAAATATGGCATATGTGCACATAACTGTACTGTACAACATAGCTACATACATACATATGTACTGACGTATGATGTACGTGTGTATGTGCTGACATGTCACAAGTCTAAAAAGTTGATACGAATTCGCTCAGTATACACCCACACTTGCTCTTGAGTTTGAAAATCTATTAAAAATATATTAAAAATCTATTCCAAATCTACGAAATTAGGCAACAATTTTCTTGCCATAATCACGGTTGCCGTTTTGGCCGAAATGTACCATTTTTGGTACATTTTTTCCAGTTTGGTACACAGGTACGTAACTTTCAGAATTGGTACATTTTTGAAGTGAAACTTCTTTAGTGGCGGTTGGTTGGTTGGGAGTAAATTGGAAAATTCAACGGAAATTGCACACGGAAATGATGCAACGGAAATGGTTGGGGCTGAAACAACTGCTTCTTGTGTGTATGCACATGGTATTAATTTAACAAAACCTTGCTAATAAAAGGTTAAAGAATAACACTTACAAAAAGACCAATACAAGAATGAAGTAAAGGTGAGTACGTATGTACATAGATAAAGAAAAGGATAGAGGCAAAGGTAAAAATGAAAACAAAAACAAAGATGCGTACAAATAAAGGCAAAAATGAAGACCAAGGTAAATTTAAACACTTTACTTATACATATATAAGGGCAAATGTGAAGGGGAATATGTAGATGAATAAAATGATAAACATAAAAGTAAAAACAAAGATAAATATAAAGAAAATGAAGAGGATGAGGATACCGATAAAAGGAAAGATAAAGATAGAGGAGGAAAGATTAAAATAAAGGTATTTATAGAGAAAAGGATATAGATGGAGACACAGAAACTCAATCTGGGAACTATTTTGGAATTTTAGAGATTTTAGGGACTTATCGATATAATAATCGATACTTTTATCGGTTTTGTTATCGATATTTTTATAGATTTTTTTGTTGAAATTTTTATTGATATTGTTATTAGTTTTGCTATCGATACCTTCGCTATAATAATCGATATTTTTATCGATTTTGTTATCGATTTTATAGTAGATATTTTTAATGAATTTTTTATCGATATTGTTAAAGGTTTTGTTATCGATATTGTTATAGATTTTGTTATCGATATTTTTATCGAATTTGTTATCGATATTTTTATCGATTTTGTTATCGATACTGTTACCGATTTTGTTATCGATTATCTATCGATTTTGTTATAGATTGTTTATCGATTTTGTTACCGATTATTCAACGATTTGTTACCAATATTTTTATCGATTTTGTTATCGATATTTTTATCGACTTTCTAAGCGATTTTTGTTTTCGATTTGGTTATCGATTTTCCAATCGAATTTGCTACTATTTTAGTAGCGATGTTGCTATCGAAATTTTTATCGAATTTGCCATCGATCTTGTTATCGACATTTTTATCGGTTTTGTTATCGACATAGTATAAAGAGAAAAACGAAGATAAAGGAAAGCAGAATAACATAAATGCGAACATAACGAACAGGGGTAGAGGTAGGGATCTAGATAGAAAAAAAGACGAAAATATAACCTTAAGCAAAAGCAGATGTATGTATGTATGTATGTATATTATGAGACGGAATTGGTATGTAACGAAAGTTTCGGTTCTCCAGTGTAGCCCAGGCGCACTTACTTTTTTTTAATCTGGCAAAATAAGAAAATTATCACATACATCATATATGTACCTATTTAAGGGCCAAGCCTTTGTATGAAGCAGGATAATGATTTTTATTTTACGAGTTTAACCAATAAAGATTAAGGATAATAATTAATATTTGAGTTTTATTCTTTCGCTCAAAGGTAATTATTATTACTCGATTTTTATTTATTTTTTGGTCAAAGATAATAATTATAACTGATTTTTGTTTTTTGACTGAAAAATAATGATTATTCAATAAACTCAAACGCTTTACAAGCGTGATTTCCTGTTTATACATTTCAGAGGTAGCGACATCCTAATAAAAGGAAAAAGTCCCAAAATTTTCGGGTAGAAATTTCAGTTAGTTGCGTCTGTATGACCTTTTAAATTTTATAGGTAATCATTATTTTTAAGTGGGAAAAATAAAATCATAAAATAATGATTAAATGCTGATTTAAATTATTTTACTCATAATACCGTTCCTGGTATGAAGTCCAACGTATATACTAATCAGGGAAATCTGATATTACAGCAACACATTGTCTAACTCAGGAAATCGAGAAGCAATTGCCGTATAAGCAGAAAGCCTTTACGGGTTCATTCACATTGAAGCCAAATCTAAGGTCATGACAATAAGGTATTCCTACAATGAAGACAACATTGCCTCTAGATTGCAGGCAGCCTTAAAACTGACTGAGAAGTTTCGGAGATTGAGCTATGGAATGAGGCGAAGTATTCAGGGGTCAACTGAAAGTCACATCTCATAGCTGTTAACAACTTGGCTGTCAGAGGCACGGATGATTTAGCCATCCAATACAGTGACAAAACCAATTATCTCTTACTAAGCACAGTCCAGGAGGCCAAAAGTCAAGCACCGATCTCTCTGTGGAGCCATGCGCACCTGCCCAATGAAGGCANTCATTATTTTTAAGTGGGAAAAATAAAATCATAAAATAATGATTAAATGCTGATTTAAATTATTTTACTCATAATACCGTTCCTGGTATGAAGTCCAACGTATATACTAATCAGGGAAATCTGATATTACAGCAACACATTGTCTAACTCAGGAAATCGAGAAGCAATTGCCGTATAAGCAGATAGGCCTTTACGGGTTCATTCACATTCAAGCCAAATCTAAGGTCATGACAATAAGGTATTCCTACAATGAAGACAACATTGCCTCTAGATTGCAGGCAGCCTTAAAACTGACTGAGAAGTTTCGGAGATTGAGCTATGGAATGAGGCGAAGTATTCAGGGGTCAAATGAAAGTCACATCTCATAGCTGTTAACAACTTGGCTGTCAGAGGCACGGATGATTTAGCCATCCAATACAGTGACAAAACCAATTATCTCTTACTAAGCACAGTCCAGGAGGCCAAAAGTCAAGCACCGATCTCTCTGTGGAGCCATGCGCACCTGCCCAATGAAGGCACTGTTATCTTCACATACCATACTAATTGGCAATGAGGCTTTCTAAGGCGATTTGTGTCAGCAACTTGGTGAGCATAGGAAGCCGGGACCTTCAAGGCCTCTTGATAGTTTAGTTGAGGATCCATCGTTAAACTCACAGATAAAATGCTACCGAAGTTATCCTTCCAATAGCCCTACAAGGTACCTAATAACTTCTAAAGGTTAGCTCATTTTCGTTGTAGGTGTTTATTTCAGGGTAGGAATACGACAAGCGGTTTGTATCCAAACCAAATTTGCCAATGGATTACGGAAGATCGTTCCACAATATATGTACGTATGTTCCAGCATTATAAACAAGTTCACAGAGCACTCGGAAATCGATTTATTAACCACATACATATGTAAACAATGTGTATTTTTAAAATATCTGAATAATTAAATTTATAGCTTCAACCTATTTTGGTACATTTTTTGCATTTTTGCACACAAAAAAAAAATGAGTAAATGGCAACCGTGACTATAATTGTTTGCTATCTCGACTTTACTTATCTTGAATTCGCTCAAGTGCCAATTGAAGTTTTTTAGTGCGATCATAATTAAATATTTGACATTAATTTTAGCTAAATTAAACTGATGCACTGAGGTGCTGGTTACGGGTGCAAAAGCACACGCATATGGAGAAAGTTTTTGATCGCCATTCACCAGGGATTTTTTTTGCATCCGGTTCAATTAGCTTACGACTTTCGGTGTTTACACCAAGTATCTCCTCTGGTTGGTAATCGAACATCGGAAGCGGGCAAATTGGAACTTCAGTAAATTTTGCTCAATTACCGCAGGATAAGATTTCTTAGTTTTGCATATCAGGGGGGGAGGGGGGTAGGATCCTGTAACCAGTAAGCGACAATTTTTGGATCGCAATCGCACTTGCTGACGTATGATATGAATGTTGTTGCGATGAGGTGGCTCGTCGAGTGTTCGATAGGAAGATGGTGACGGCGTATACGTAAGATGACGGAACGATGAGCTGTTTGACCTTTACAACGAGCTTTAGTTTAGGTAGAATTGGCTGCCAATGACCGCACTAGCACACGTGAAATGCAAGAGCACTGCTACTCAAACCATCGTGTGGATTTCGCGATACCCAGAAGTTGCCGTATGCGTACCTTTTCTATGTTGGTAAAGTCTTCGTAAAAACGTGAACTCATGAGCTTTCGTCTTCTTCTGCAAAGTGCGGAGAATCCGCATAACAGATGCCTCAAGGATTCTGGCTCATATCTACAGCTTTTGTAAAAGACGTTATGGGGGACGCCTAACCTCACTGCATGCCTTCCGAGGGCAACATGGCCTGTTAGTAGGCCCACGGCTGCGGATAAGTCCTCGCTACTCAGAATTAGGAGATCCTTCGACCGGTGTTTGTCCCATTTTGGCGATGTAAGTTTCGTATTCCTGCAGGTGGTGAGACAAGCTTATTGGCCAATTGCTAGTTTACGAGATATATTCGTCTACCTCTTCGTTGCCTGCTATATTCCATTGCCCCGGCGCCCGTACAAAGTGAAGAGCAAACTGCTCAGCCATCTCGTTTAGAGATCTGCGACAGTTCCCTACGGTTTGTGACCGAGTCAAGCGCTTTGAGTGCGGCCTCACTGGGTGAATAGATGACGATAGGTGCTCAACCGCCTCCTGTATAGCAGCGACTTCAGCTTGCGAAATGATATTTCCGAACCCAGCCGGGCTAGTTTTGTGTGGGTTAAGACTTTCTCCTTGGCCCATCTACAACGAGCTTTACAGGTAACGAAAATACAACGGCTGCACAGGCTCGGGCATGTCGTACGAGTGGACACAAGCGCTCCAGACCTGAAAGTATACCACGTGGAACCCACTAGTGGTAGCAGAGGAAGAAGAAGGCCTACTCTGCGATGGAAAGGCCAGGTGCAGAACAACTTGGCTTCACTTGGAATGATCAATTGCCGTCAGTTGATATAGAAGACTGTAGTGCTTTATCGAACTCGGCCGAAATTGCGTAGGCGTTTACTGCATTATACAAGAAGAAGAAGAAAAGATAAGAAAAAACTATGTACCTATGTATATGTACATACATATTTACAAAGCGATAAGATATGTAGAGGTACATATACGAATCTAATTAAAATTCCTTTTCAACAAAACAAGTATCAGAAATTTCCTGAAGTTATAAATCAAATATTATGCGTCACAACATTGCGCAGAGACCACTCGGCACTGTCACATATAACAATTTACTAACAATCTACAACATGTACAGATTTGTATGAATATGCATCCAACTACTATTTACGAGCATTCACTCGAGCTGGCGTCTCCACCCACAAACGTCTGCTACGAGTACATAGCGGCAGACATTCGCAGCCAATTTGTTATGGTTGACCTTTGAACTTGACGCTAATAAAACATTCCAAACGAAACTAATTCCAACACTTTATTGAAACACGTGCAATAAAAATAATAAAACTTCGAAAAACAAAAAAGAGAAATAAAGCATTGCTGCCAAACTGCAACAATTGAGAGAACGTTTTGAGTAACAAACACAAACAATTATGTATGAACATTTGGGTATGTGCTATTAAAAAAAACAAAAAAAAAAAGTTTGAGTGAGTGAATGGGTGAATGCGCGAGTTGTGAATCGAGATTTATTTTTTTAGTTGACTGCGCGCGCGAGATTTTAACGAATCTGTCAACCGACAACCGGCAACCGCATGGGCGCAAGATTTATGCGACAGCGTGCAAAGTGCAACACGGCGCATGCGCACGCGGAATACTCGTAATTGACAACAGCTGCAATACTTGCTGCAAAGTAAAAACCTACATACATATGTATGTATATATCTATTTTCGACGGTATTCTACGTGAGATGGCTACACACTCTTACGCGGTGGGGCAGATTGACTGCTAAGGAGGTATGGCTGGCATGTGCGCACATTTCAGAACAATTTAGAGATTTAGTTGTTGTTTTCTAGGTTTGTAAATATGGGTAGGTGCGTGACGTCCGTTAGCAGCAGCCTATTGAATGCCACAAACCCATCGGCAATTTAAGCTAAGTAAGTACTTGAGATGTCCGGATGACTAATATTCGACCCATATGTAAGATAGGTTAGAAATGTTGTACATACAACAAATTGCGATCGGTTGGGTTCTCATCCGTTTTCTTGAACGTTGGCCATCTCCAAGCTGTGAGAATAATGGATGGCACCATGAACTTTTTGAAAGAATTGTGAATTCTGACGAGCCGTGCGATTGGCCAGACTATACAAGGCTTCCAAACTTGAGGCTGCGGAGAAAAAGGATCAACTCCTTCGCCCATGGACACGTGTTCTGTTTCCTGTCGAGAAGAAAGAAATCGCGGAAATGCCAACTTTACGGCATGCGACTGGGGAGCTATCAAGCTCGAGAAGGCTGAGGAACCCTATTGGTTAGCGTTGATATTGCTTAATGCAGAGGCCTCCCATTTTCGGCATCTGGTGGTATCGATAGCGAAGCCACATGAACATGGAGGTGGACGCCCCCTTGGTCTTGTCGGATGCCAAGAGTGTGGGTGCTGGGTCTTATTTCAAGCGTTTATCTTCAACATTTCGAGGAGGTTAGAGGGGGCCAAGATTGTGAATGTGGACCTTGTGCTGATGGAGAGGGTTCTGGTGGATGATATTCCGCCGATTAACTTACACCAATCCAAGGCTGTATATGCCAATATTTTGCTCTTCCTTGAGCTTGGTGGCGCTGACGTGGTAATGATCTAATAACCGTGGCTGAAAGACACAGGCAGAGTAAGAGACTTTGTGATACTCCAAACCGAAGTTAAATCCTGGAATCGTAGGACATTGCGTGACCGATGAATTAGTCAGGAGTGGCTCCCTTGTTCCAGCCACGCCAAGAAAAGAGAGAGTGAGAGTTCCCTTGACTAATACTTGTGCACATTTTTTGGAAAGATGAGCCAAGGTGTCAAATCAGCCAACGCTGGGCGAAAATCAGGGAGTGCGTCACTACGAAGTCTTTCTGGACGAAGGTGGACCGGCGGCGCGGTCTAAGGATTTCATTGGGATCACAAAGCCACAGCTCGCAACTCTGGTGGGTGTATTTGCAGGAAGGACACTGCCGATTGCGATTCCCGCAGTCAGATTAAACATCACACCAGATAATGGCATCAAAACAATACTTATGGTCTAACAGGGCAATTATAGCCAAGACAGTTGAAAGCCTTTTGTTCGAAAATTGAAAGAAACGAGGCAAGATAGTTCGTAAGATTTTGTTTATTCTGGCCCGACAGTCTTACAAAGCATAGCTGCCTCTTGCCAACCTTCATGTTGAAAAGCTCTTTTTATTTTTTTGTTGTTTTGAAAAGAAAATATTCATATATTTTTTAATTTCATTTTATTTTGAATTTATTTAATTTTTCCTTTTTCAGTTAATTTTTTTCTTTAATTTAACTTTCTTAAATTTTTATATTATGTTATTTTATAAAAAATAACTTTAATTACATTTAATTTCTTTGGAACTTATTTTATTGTTTTTTTCTTTTAATTTTTTTATAATTTAATATTCTTTAAATGAAGATGAAGAAAAAATATACATGTATATATGTATTTTAATTTAATTTAAAGTTAAGGAACCTTTTTATAGCCGAGCGCACTTGTGCACAAGGGTATTATAACTTTGTTCACATAACGGTTGTTTGTAACAGGCAAAACGAATCGAGATAGATATAGACAAATGTATACATAAATGATCAGAATGAAAAAAGAAATCGATTAAGCGGTGATTGTCTGTCCGTCCGTCCGTCCGTCTGTGCACACGATAACTCGCGTAAAAATTGAGATATCTTAACGAAACTTGGTATGTGCACTTCTTTCGGGCGTAGGAATGGGCAAAATCGGACAATAACCACGCCCACATCCCATATAACGGTAATTTTCGGTAATACGAAAACCGCGATATTTTAGTAACTACTGAAGATTATTCACTCAAAATTGATATTTACAATAAGTTTTAGACGAAAAATAAGAATATGGTTCCATGTGTATAATTTGGTAACCGCTGCACTAATTTCTTCCAAACTTGGCACAGTTGTTAACCTTGGTATAACATACGAAATGGCCGAAAATGGCAAAACTTTGGACAAAGTCAACCGATTTCTATATTTATTTTTTTTGAAATAAAGGTGGTACATAACTCAGAGGTGGTCCCATACTAATTTGGTTCAGATTCCACCAATAAATCATAAAGAAATTAGCGGTTCCCTTACATTTTTATATGATAACACTGTACGGCAAAATCAACTTTTTTCCGAGTATTAATTAAAAAAAAAATTATATCGTTGTAAAGGCGATTAAACCCCTTTCTTCTGAAATGCATATTTGTATACTACGTATATGAAATTTTGAGAAAACACACCATATTTAAGGAAAAAATACTTTTGATTATAAAAAAAAATATTTTAAACAAAAAAACCTCTAACCAATTAAAAAAAAATTGGTATCGGTGTAAAGGAGATTAAACCCTCTTTCTTCTTATAAGCATAATTGTAGTTGGACAATTGACTTACGAAAGACTTTTGCCTTTCGATAGACTGTGGTAAGTTGAAAGACAGTTGGCAGAATTGCCATGTAAATGTGCGCCTTGCCTTCGGTAAACCATTTTAACTGAACCCTTCCAAACCGATTTGGTATATTTTTAATGCCTTTTGGAAAACTAGTTAGTACATAGCTCCTGCAAGAAAGCGCACATTTGTCCGGTTAAGTATGCAGAAACATATTCAGCTTATGTACAGGCACATGCCCATACCCACCCAGCGCAGCGGTGGTAATAGCGCGTGCAGTTGCAACTGTTGCTAACGAAATGTGCGCACAACATCAGCTTCATTTACCCACTGCAGAGCGGATTAGTTATACTACATAGTGGCATGCCACAACGATGAAAACTACACGCAAGTAAACATAACATACGCATGGCAAAACCATTCTAAACGCTTTTAACTGCAACTAAAGTCATTCGCCCAATGGGTGTGGAAAAGAACAAGCGCCACAGCTGGTACGAAATGCGCGACTAGAAGTCAAATTAAACATTTTTTATGTGAATTGGGGTCTACACATGTGAATATATATGCATATATGTATGCACTTGCGCATGAGTAACGCGCACGCGCGACTGTGATTTGCAATTAAAGAAATCTACGACTTCGAGTCACCGTCATGACGTGGGCAGCGCAAACGCGCACCTTTGAAACCACTTGTTGGTCCGTTGGTCCGCACCTGTCGATCGACATTAACCTCTTTCGCGGTGGTCGACATTCCAGGCTAATGTGTTCGCGCCACTTCCATTACTTCAACAAAAAATAAAAATAAATCAAGTGCCACATGTGTAACTGTGCAAGTGCATACGTATGTGTGTTTTGATTACAGCTGGGTGTGCGCTGCAAAAGCTCACAAATACGATAGCTGCATAATTAATCAAGCGAACGTGTTTAATGCGTCGCCTAATCGCGCAACCATCTGCTTGCCACGACCCGCCTGCCACAAATAGTCGACTTCAAGTGAGGCTTGTGTGGTTGGCGTTTGGTCCCCATTTGTTCTTGCTGCGCTGGCACTTTTTTTCGCTTGCCACTTTATTTCCACAAAGTAAGCGTAGTTGTATGTATGTAGCTTTGTGTGTGTGCAACTTCCTCTTCTCAATTGTTAACTATGCACATATTTTCCCCACCAGTGTTTGATGATCTTTTTCACTTCGGCTGTTGCTCCATTCATTTTGCAGCATTCTTAGGGCCATTTTCTGAAGTGACCTTTAATTTTAAAGCTCACTTTATATATAAAGGTTGGATTAAAAATAAAGCTGTGTCTAAAGTTAAACATTTCTATTATCGGAGTTTGATGTATGTATATTTCTTGGTTGTAAACCAATTTTAAACCGATAATAAAATGCTTTACTTTAGACACAATCATAAATTTTAATGCAACCTTTAAATTTAAAGTGAACTTTAAAGTTACAGGCTACTTGAGAAAACGGCCCTAAGTAGTGTTGTTATTAAAAATTAGCGTCTAATTTAGATTTTTATCGCGCGCATTTAAACAGTTGGTTGGCAAACATCAAGTGGCCGGCATCACAACAACAACAACAACAAAACCAGCAGCACCACCAACAGTTATTCAAACAATGCAAGATAGCTCACTAGTAGCGAGGAATAGCAACAATAAACAACAACAACTAACAAGCTGTCAGACCGTCAAATGGGAAGTATGTATGGATGTGCGTCCGCTTGTTGCACGCGAGCCATGCTGCTGCTGGTGCTGGTGCTGCTGCTGCAACAACTTATTCACAAATGCCAGCAACAATAAACAACATCAGCAGCTAAAGACTATAATTTTGTTTAATTAATTCTTATAAGGAAAATTGTTGTTGTTGTTGTTTATTATCTGTGTACTTTTGTGTGTATCTAAATGTGTCTAACAACGGCTAGCGCTTCTCGTCTGCAATCGCAACCTGCTGTTGTTTGTTGTTGTTGCTTTTTTGCAAGTGCACTTGCACTTGTGCGAAGCTTCGGTGGCAGATGTTGTCACGCAAATACTTACACACACACATTGTATATTCATAGAGCCATTATAGCTAATGGCTGTCAGCGTTCAACAACTTTATAGCAACTAGACGCTGGCCGGCGTGTTGCAGTTGCATGCGCCGGTTTTTTGTTTATTTTACCCACCACTCATTTATTTTTGCAAATTTGTAGTGTAAATTCATATTTACACTTGTTTTAGACTCTTGTTCAATAGATTTTATAATCTTCGAAATCCACAAAGTCAGATTTGTCGAAACTACTTGAAGACCCAAAACCATCCAATTTTCGGGGGTTCGACGAATTCGTAACGAAGATCTTTGAAAGGATATAAATGGGCCAACTTATTTCCAATTCGATAAAATATTTCAGAATACAATGTTTCGTTCCTATGTAATTGAAAATGAGTTACCTACACGATTTTTGTATGGCGAACTGGTGAGAAGCCAATTACGAATGAGGCTGCTCTTGGAACGTTCTTTTATAATGAATACCTCTTTTCATAGAGGAAGTTTAGAATCCCTGCAGTATATGCATTTAATAAGAAAATGGATAGAAATTTCGTTAATAAATTCTATCTTTTTAAGTTCTTAAAATTTTCAGCACGAAATTCGAACAATAATAAAAAAAAAAAATTATAGCAAATTTTCAAGGATATTTGAGGACAAAATTTTTAAAGGACTTATTCCATACCCATTCGTCCTTATGCACCAACAAATTTATTTTGCAATAATTCCACAGGATTTTTTCTTTTATATGATACCCTCATTTTTATCCTGCATTGCACTGAATTTTTTAAGTAATTTTTTGAAATAATCATATTTTTTTAATTTTAAAGTCATTAAAAAAAATCCTGGCGTCAGAGAGAAAAACTAAGTACACAGTTTTACTATAATTTACCCATAGTTTCGCGAATATATTCATTTGTTGTGTGTGTAAAATATACTGTCGCACGGGTTTTCAAAAGACCCCCGGAAAAATAAGATGCGAAATACTCGGGAAAGTCCCGACCAAATAAAACTCGAAATATACTGAAAAGTGTAGAAAAAATATAAGAAGTTCCATAACAATAAACAATACAAAGTTTCTTGAAATGTCTGGTAAAAATTCCTAAAAATTACGACAAAGTCCCAAAAAATAAAAACACAAAGTATTCCGGCAAAGTCGGGAAAGTATGCTGAGAATAAAAAACAAATCCAAAAAATCCGAAGGGTCTGCCAAAGACACCGAAAAATTCAAAAAATGTCCGCAAAACCTGGGACTAAATAATAACGAGAAGTTCCCGAAAAACCGCGAAAAATCCCGAAATGTCCGCGAAAAGGAGAGAAAAGGAGAGAAAAATCTCTACAGATTCGAAAAATAAAATAACGAGTATGTATTATTTTCACGTAAATCCTGAAGAATACCGATATGCCAAAAGTTCCCGTAACAATTCGCGAAAGATTCCGAAAATTAAGATAACAATTATTCGAAAATGTTCCGACTCAAAGTTTCCTGAAATGTGCCGTAAAATCCAAAAATTGCCAGAAAAATCTAGAAAGGTACTGAAATAAACAATACAATAATTTTCGAAATGTTTAGAACAAATCCGAAAAAGTTGCGATAAAGACTCGATAAATAAAACACAAAGTATTCCGGAAAGTCGACAGAGTACTGTGCTGAAAAAATTCCGAATGAAAAAGATCTAAAAAATCAGAAAAGTTCAAAAAAAGAAAACACCGAAAAATCCCGAAACGTACCGAAAAGTTAAGAACGAGTTATCCAAAATGATAAGAAAAATCACAACAACAAAAAATCTCGGGAATCTTCGGAAACATAAAATATGATGTAGAATACCGATGTTTAGGTTAGATTCGCTTGGCTGATCTGTAAGATTTCACATAGACCGATACTTGGCTCTCATAACTAATGCACTTTCCAACGGCTTTTGACAATTTTCTACTCTTTTGCTCTGTAATTTTCTTTAGTTTCTTATGATAGTTTATGAAAACGAGCCTCACCCTGTTTAACCTGTAAGCCATTCGGTTAAACTAATTTTTAAGTGACGAACATTTCACTGCCAACTTGAGGTTGTTTGAAAATTTCATACACATGTGACAATAACTGAATGTGAAAAAATTTGATTAAGACACGATTTTGCTCTTTTCTAACGCCGGCTCCGTGGGGACATCGAACTGCTTGTAAAGCGGCGAAATAACAGTACCATTGGGGGGTGATTGACACAGCGAGAGTCACTGCAAGCAAGAGAAAACATAGTTACTATTTATGTACGTATGTATATATGTATGTACGTACTCATGTTGGCGTACATATTATGAACGAAATAAAAGTGACTCGCATCATACATACATACATACTAAGTGGAAGGTGTCATATTTTATTCATAACTTTTATTTATTTTTTCTGTTAGCAGAAGCAAAAATATCTCTTGCTGCACATATGACACGAACTCACGTAGTAGCAATCGTGGCCAACGTACATACATATGTACGTAAGCGCGTGTGGCATGTGGCAACTGCCCACCATCGCACACCACAGCATACGGTCAATTGCACGAGCAGCTCGAGCGCCAGTGGCCACTTGTAATTCTAGTCACTTCAGTCATACATATGGCGGTGAAGTGGTGGTGGTGGTGCAGCAAACTTTCAGGGCAGTGAGTGACGTTAGTGTCGTGGACGACGACAACGATGTATGTAGAAAGTTGACGATGTCTTCAATGATCGAGGCGAGCACTAATTGAGTTGGCAATTTTCTTGCCTTTAATATTTTTTCCAATGCCAAGCATCATCGTTGGATGCTCCGTTACTTCATTATGCTCTTGCGACGAAAGTGAGTCAAATTCATAGAGGGGAGAGTTATGTACTACCCCTTAACTTGACTGTGGGGAATTAGATATAAAGTCACTTGAACTACAATGGCATCGCGGCGAGCATTTGCGCTTTGCCATCCCTTTCTTAAATCTTGTACTATTTGGCTTTCTTTACTTACACCCAGTTACTTGTAAGCTCGCTGCCCAAATCAGGCAAGCCGATTATGGGCAGATGTTGATGAGAGGCGAATTGGATTATGGTTGCAGATATTACATTTCTGCTGACGTCTTACTTAGTCGCATGCAGAGCTTTCCATGTGTGTGGTGTGTAGAGCTAATGGTTTTGGCACATGTTATGATTGGTTTCGCAAATTACGCAGCTATGCATGTGGCTCTTCAATATTTGATAGATAGAAGTTATTACTTTTGAGAAGGATAAGGAAAATCCCTTGTTGATATCCAAGGGGTTAAGGGCAGTAAAGAATTTTTGCTCTGCGGCGAGCAATTTTAAGAAAATATGAACTTAAAAAATGTTTATCTCTTAAACGTGTTTGGATTATTGAGCCATTTGCAGTGATAGCGAAAAAATTGTATTAATAAATGATGGCTCATAAGAGTTGGAATTGTGATGTTAATAGCCCCTAGCTTTGAAAACCAAATCTTATTGTGCAGGTATGAGTATGAGTGGCACTATCAACATGGGTATTAGCACGAGTATGAGTAGCAGTTTTAGTGTGCGTATGAGGAACAATAGGAGTATCCGTGCGAGTACGTGTATGAGTACAAGTATAAGTAGCGGGCTTAGTGTGAGTAACTACAGTTAAGGCTTGGCGGAAATCAACTATAAGAGTAACAGTAGGAGTGTGAGTATCAATATCATGATAAGTAGTATTACGAGTTGGCTTTCACATACACTTTCGATCTCATTTTTGAATTCACAGCCACTGAGGTGGTGGACTCTACAGAAATAGCCTTGAGACTAATACCGTGACTGCATTCGTTCAACTACAACCCTCGGCGTCGAGGTAAGTTCCAATATCGTCGCATTAGGTTCGTGGTTTAGATGTAGTTGAGGGTACTGCTGCATTTATCTGGTTCTTTGCAACTTACCTCATAAGCAGGCATGGGCAGAGAGTTAGCAGGTGCTAAAAGAGCGTAAGCGTTGCGTGTACGTATACAAGCGAGAGCGCATCGATGAGAACACGACAGCATGCAAAATGAATTAGGTACACTAACACATGCTCACTTTTAGCTCACGCTTGTTTGTGGTAGTGCCCACCTCTGCTCATAAGGATGGGTGCCAAATTTCGCACGACCTCATTAGTCACCTTTCTTCTTTCAGATAACCACGGGATTCTTTATTAACTACACGCCCAGTGAGGACAACGGCTTCGACTACTTCGAAGTGGACAAACCAATCAATCCAAAAATTTAGTGGAAGGCAGCGCAGGGGAAAGGACCTTCACGCCTTGTAGATGGCACATCTAGTATGACTCTAGAACGTCAAACCTCCCCCTAACTACGTGAGCTGGCAGTGATCGTGATGGAAACAACAGATCAGTCTGCGGCTCATGATTCACGGTGCCCATCATTTGTACAGTACAAAATCATCTCACACATTTGCATCTGTCTCGCTATCCAGACCGGGAGCGGAAAGCTGACCGCCGACTACTAAATTTATTATCAAGGGGACCACCGCAATGGTAATCACTGTCGTTTCCACTGTGGATACAGGAGTTGTGTGCCTCTCTACACACAAAAAAGTGTAAAGTTGCTAAAACGTTCCAAAAATATGCTGCTGTTGCGGTAGAGAGGTCCAGGTTAAGAACCTGATAGATACCTAATTTCGATACCACTATCGGTGTTACGGTAGAAGATTGAGCATTCTCTTACAAGAGACAGAGTTCAAGGGAGGAGCAACAACCTTTACCAAAAAACTCTGATCACATTCCGCAACAGGCATATAGGGCTAGATTTGCTGAAGTTGCTGGGGACATGATTTTCATTGAAGTTCTTGGGCGCAGTACTGAGCACGGCATCTTTTTTGGGAACCAGTATAGGGTAGTGTACCAGTATAGTGCTTTAGTAATTGACGTATTGGTTAAGAACCTTATGGCTTCTTTTGCCTGTAGAGATGCCGGCTGGTACCAAGGTCACATCTAAGCGGTTGCATGTGAGATCATTGGCGCTGCATAAGGCTACCATCTCCAAGGTAAAAGCAGTCTGATTTCGACAAGACTAGAAGTGATGGATTGCAAGATTATTTCACTCAAACCTAGACAGGGGCTTCGATGGCGAGGATTACTTCTGCAACGGGAAGCATCCTCAGGTGATGATACCGGCTCTAACGAGCAGCGGATGACCCTTAACAGGTCAGAGCCTTAACGAGATGACCACACAATGCCATAAAACGTATTCAGAGAAAGAGTTGCTGCACAGGAATGGAAAGGGCTATGGTGGCGTCGACGTTGACATAGTGTAGGAATTGGCAGGGATCTGATCTACCTTACTTCTTCTCCTTCTTCTTATTTGGCTCTGTAACCCGCAAGCGATTTTGGCTGAGTTCA
>NW_016169555.1:0-17214 GCF_001687245.7 Rhagoletis zephyria
CACTGATGGCGCCAAAACTGGCTCAGGATCAGAATCTGGGGTACTTTTCGAAGTTAAGGGGGATAATTTCATCAAAATTTTCAACTTAATCTCAACTTTAATCAGATTCTTTAGAATTGTTTTGAGTATGCAGTTTTGTAGCCCATTAAATTCTAATAAAAAAATGCATGTCCAGAGTTAGTCAAAAATCGCGTTGATTTTTGAGAATTTTTTTTATTGAAGGTGTTTTGCATTTTTTTGTAAATTTTTTGTATGGAAAAGACTGCGTGAAAAAAATTGCCAAAAATCAAAGGAAATTCTTAGCTACTTAAAACTTGCACTTTATTATAGTAAAATTGATTGGGCTACAAATCTGCATAGTTTTTTTGTTTTAAAAATGCGAGTGACAGATAGAACAGAAAATATTTTGTTTTTATTTTTGCCACTCCGAATTTAGTTTTGGAACTGACCCGCGATGCAAAATTACATCTTTAGATTTAATCTTCACTTTTTTGGTGAGCTTTGGTAATATGTTAGAAATGAGCATCAGGAAGACCACCGAATCCAGTAAAGTTTTGAAAGGTGTCTACGAGAAATTTACGTTTGGGAACTTCTGGTAAATAAGTATATTGGAAAAAAGCTAAAAGCGAAACTATTATTTTCGTTTTAAGAATTTATTCTACTTGCTATTGCCGTGTATCTGCCCCTTTATGCACTTCATGTGAAATACTTGTGTGCATGTATGTATATATACATATGTATATGCTCCCTTTATCAGTTCAACTATACCACACTAGCAATCAACCATACAAAACAACAAAAAAATAGCTACTAAGTTGTGTGGTTTAATACAAAACCAGCCATTAAAGGCGTACTATTAAACTGATAAGAAGCGCACAAAAATAGGAATATGGCACGTACATATGTATGTATGTATGTATTATGGTCATACATGCGGAGTGGTTGAGGAGCAAAGATGGTAAAACGCTCATTATCCGATTAAACAAGAGAAAGAGCAGAGAGTTCGTCAGAGAAGTAGGAGAATAATTGTAAAATATAAGCGCTCATGCATGAGATGTGGAGCCTACATTGAGGCAGTATGTCAGTGGGAAATTGTAACGAAAAAGAGTAGGAGGCGGGAGTGGAAAAACTGAAAAAAAACGGAGACGAGAGCAAATAAAGTGATGGCATTAAAAAAACCATTATTCTGTGGTTGTATTTATTTATATATGTATGCTATAGGAGATCCATATGACTTAGAGCGCACCTCTGACACTTGTTTGACTTTGCAACTGAAAATAGCTGTGAGTACATTAGGTGGTTTATGTACAGTGTACACATGCATATCTATATAAAGATAAAAATTGATAAAAAGATATCTACATACATATATGTACATACACACGTATGTATGATATGTGTATATTTATCGTACATATGTGTTTGTGAGTAAAGATAAACGCTTAAAACGCGTTATATGAATGCGAACAAGCACACATACATATGCATATGCATATGAATTAGGGATGTAGCGAATGTAGAATTTTAGACATCTGCGGGTGCGAATGCGGAATGCGGATGTCAAGTATTTTTAACCGATCTTCCAAAAAAGGAGGAGGTTATCAGTTCGTCGGAATATTTTTTTATTTTTTTAATTTAATTTTATTTTTTATGTATGTTACCGCATAACTTTGGACCACGTCAACCGATTTCGATAATTCTTTTTGCATCGGAAAGGTAGTGTCTCAGAGGTGGTCCCATACTAATCTGGTTAAGATCCGATCAGTGGATCATGAGAATATATATATATATATTTTTTTTTTATATGAGAGTTGAAGTCGGTTTTTTTTTGCTAAAAATTACTTGTTAAGAAACAATTAGAATATAGCATAATGGCGAGATCGCTGTTTAAACAGCGCTTACAAGCCGAACCAGATACATTTGTAAGGTTGTTCTAAAGCTTTTTAAAAAGAATTCTTCATTCACATTGGCTGTTTAAGAATTTGGGGAATGTGTAACTTCATCAGCGTTTTTCGTTTTTAGTTTTTGTAATTAATTTTTAACACTCTTCTGTGACTGGTTTGAAAAATGATTGATCCTATTGAAGGATCCTACTCTTTGAATTTAAATAGCAAAGAAGGGGCAGTTTTACCACAGAAGTTTTTAACCAAGGATCCAATGTATATTCCTATGAGAAAATATTGCCTGACAAGTAAACAAAATTGCTGTTTTTTAAATTTTCGCTAAATATAAATTTCCCAAAGAGCGTCATTTGAAATTATTGAAACGAATATATGTAACATCAAAAGCAAGTCACGAAAATTTGGTTAAGAATTAGAGTGCACACTCTCTTCATTTGTGTCTATGTAGTAGTTTTTTTTAAGAATGGTCCGAAAAAATCATAATAAAGTAAGAACTCAATGCGGTATTTAAAGCACAAAAAAAAATATTATTAAAAGGACTATGTTCTCTTTCACGTACTGCCTATTGATAGCTCGGTTATATAGCTTAAGAAATATAATATGTTTAAAGACATTTTTATCAAAGTTGATAAATGTGACTTCTGAGCAGTTCTGTTACACAAATATTCCCACGACCATAGGCAAAAATATTGCACAACATTCGCACTCGCAAAAGCTCCGCATTGAATATTGCGAATGCGAATGTTAAAATTAATGCGGAAGCTCCGCGCTTGCGAATGCGAGTATTCGCAACAACCCTGATATGAATGTACATACCCCGCAGTGAAAAGCCAAACCAGTCAGTAAAAATACCAGTTCTTTAACTAGTATGTATGTGCTAAGGCGATAGCCTACCAGTTCGACAATTTCGAAGAACTTAAGCATTCAGAGACAGCCAAAACTAAACATAAAACGCAATTAATTGCTTTTCTCACAAATGTCGGCTGTGGCGTCGCGAGAAGAGGTGGTTAAGATTTTTGCAATTAATTCAATGTAAGTGAATTCAAGTATAGATAATAAATTTGAAAATCTGATTTCATTGCAGAAAAAAAACATGCATTAGGGAAGAAATACTTGTGCCTTAAAACAAGAAATTAATAAAAGTATTTCTTTAATTAGATTTCAACCCCTAAATAAAAAAAATTAAAACAAAATAAATATATAAATAAAAATTTCCATGCGCCAGTGATTGAACCGCGAACCTCAGTAATACCACGCCAGTGCCTTTGGAGCGCTGCGGGCAAAATGGTAGACTTATGCTTTTCACGGGGAATGAAGTGGCACACGATCTCATCAAATGGTATAATGCTCCTAGTATTTCTACTAGTAGATGCTGATGCATAGCCTGACAATTGACATCTCGTAGGATATCGCCTTCTTAAAAATACCAGTAGCTTGCATTGAATAAGGATGGAACGTCAACTAATTGGTCTGAAAAGCAAACTGGTAGTACTCTAGTTCACAACTAGTAGCTTTCCCTGCAGGGTAGATATGCGTGTAAAAACGTACGTACATATCAGGCACAGATACCCACTAGCAAAAGGCTATTACTACTAAATGAACTGGTAATAGCATTAAGCTGAAATTAGTCGAGAACGCAGAACGTATACTTAAACGCAGTCTGTATACGCAGAATTTTGTCGATTACTGGAGCCCTCAGTGTTGCTTACTACACTGTTGCCACTCATCAATGCCTTTTCATAAACTTACCCTTTCAACTACAATTTTTCGTGCTATAATAGATTTTAGCTAAATATAAACTACTTAGTTTTCAACAAAAACCTTATTCAATAGTAAATTTCAAAAATTTTAAACATATTTTGAATAGGAACTTATATCTTTTTTACCATCTAAAGAAGGAGAAATCAGCTGACACGGAAAAATCTAAATTCCGCAGAATTTCTGCGCTACGGGCTACAACTACAGAAAAATTCTGCGGTGTTGAGTTTTCATTTACATGGCGCTTTGGTAAGACAGATCGTGTCGGCTGACTCGGGTTTACGTACCGGTAGGTTTACGTTCTTGACTAATTTCAGCTTTAGTGAGAGCCAAACTTCTGACTTCCTAATCGTGAGTTCGTCAGTTGTAGGTATTACTTCCACCGCAAGTTTCAACTGTCCCGCTCACCAGTTCAGAGATAGTTCTGAAATATGTAGTTCGGAACTAGCGCTTTGCCAGACTGTCTCTAAATTTTACTGCAGGGCTCGCACTTACTCGTACGCTCTTCCACCAATACAATAACGTTGCGATGAGAGCACTCCCATGAGTACATAAGAGTATGCGAGCGTCTGAGAGCAATATTTAAAAATTTGCTACTTCATTTACGAGTAATATTTGTTTAGTGCTTTCCGCCTCACCATTTTCGTTTTAATATAATTTCATTCCATTGCAACTCATTTTGTAAGTCAGACATTTCAAGTTTTTTCTCTACATTTTTGTTTAACGCTTCACTCGGGTGTATACGTTTTTGTGCGTGTTTGTGTTAAAATTATTTATCGAAATTAAAATTTCAACATAATTTCGTATTAAATTACTTAATATTAGTCAATATTTTTAAACAAATACGTATGCATGTATTTGCTTTGCATCAAAGAAAAAAATTACTGAACATAAAGGGTTATTTAGTGATTACTGTAGAAGCTAAATAAGCTTGTCTGTTTTTGAAAATTGTTAAATGTGCCGGATGGTGGAGATTGAAAGTTATAGTTGTGGGTGTAAGATAAATGTGGATACTTAAATATGTACATAAATGCTTATACATATATGATTTGTATGTAAATGTATGCAGTTTATTGTTAAATTACGAATGGTTATGGCGCTTATGATATTTTAAATGTTTAATATTACTAAATGAAATTCTGAATGAAATTTATTGTGAAATGTTCCATTTGAAAAATGTAAAGTTAAGTACCTAATTACCTAAATACATTTTAGAACGATGAAAGAAACATCTATTTTTCTATGTATGGGTTATGCATTGAAAAGTTTAACCAAGTGGGTGTTATGAGTAATACTTCGATTTAGTTGAGTCTATATTGGGTACTTCGTTCATTAGTAAAAATTTTTGTTGAATGGCATGAAAATTGGAAATCTGTACTTTTGTTACAAAAAAAATTTTTAAGAGGGAGAATTTCTTAATTTTCTTAAAATTATATAAAAGCAAAGGTGGGTTCGTGAACTTGGTTTGAGTCTAAAAGAGAAAAATTGCTCATAAGAGCCGACTTAATGAAGAAATACGAGTTCTAAAACAAATGCAATGAACTTCTAAACTATTAAATTTATCTACTAACTTACATACTTAAATAATGCATCAGCAAATTGTGAATAATTTCGAAAAGCTAAAAGAAAAGTCTACTTAATAAATATTATGTATAATACCGACGGTTACAAAAAAAACTCTTCAGTTTCCGAATTTATGCCGGTCCCTTAAGTTCGATTGAAACCTGTAACCATATAAAAATCGGACAACATAAATATTTACACGGATCCTCCTTTTCTTAATATGAAAATGCACTTAATCCTGAGACACCTTTTAATGAATGAAAAGTAAAACGGTTCAACATGAAATGAAAACTCAAGGACCGCAATTTTCTGCATTATGAATACTTTCTGCTCTTAGCTTAGAGTAACGGGTTCATTTTGCCAGCAACTTTGTCTGTTATAAGTACTGTGACCATAATATGGATTCAAAATGAAGGACAATTTTTCAAAAATATGCCTACACATATTTACGTAGTATAAAAATATCGAGCTCTAACCCCAAAATAATGTAAGCGACATTTTTTTCAAAATTTTCTTTTTGATACAGAAATATTCCTAAAGCGTCTAGATGCATTTCTGCATCAAAAATAAAATTTTGAAAAAAATGGCGCTTACGTTATTTTGGCGGTTAGGGCTCGATATCAAAAGAGTATTTATGATTCTAAATTCTCATTAAACTTAAAATGAACACGTTTTTATATTAATCTTTTTTTAAATGATTATTTATAAAAGTATAGTAAAACATATTATAATTTCAACAGCTTACACGAAAAGTGAAAATCATTAAAAGATTATTTTATAGGCAAGTTTTGAGTCGTTCAAAATGAAAACAATACCCTTCTTTTTTTGTTTTTTTGGTACTTTTCGCAGTTATTTGTCAAAAATCGACATCATGAATCGACGTTAACGACGAGTTACAAAGTGCCCTTTACCAAAATGTATAATTTGTCCAGATTGCGCTCCATAGCATCTACATTTCTAATCCGATTTTCATTATCTTTGGTTCAAAATTTAGTGTAATGATATATTTTCTTTATCGAATTTTCAAAATAATGAAAAAAAATAATCAAACGAAACTGCGTATTTGATTGAAAATCTCACTTTTTTGGACTTTGACGACAAAATGCAAATGGTCGCCTGTAGCACTAATAATTTTCATTGAAGTCGCNTCCATCCTTTATCCGATAATTTTAAAATAACGAATAAAATGCGGGACAAATGCAGGACACTTGGAAAAAATCAGTACATTTTCAGGATTTTTAAATTTGAAAAATTACGCAGGACCGACCTTTGAAAAACAGTACGGTCCTGCAAAAAACAGAACGGATGGTCACCGTAGTTATAAGACGTGTTATTGTCACACAATTAAAATTAATATACTTTGAAACTTAATAAGACCGAAAAAATAAGAATTCACAGAAAAAAAGTGAGAATGGGATTATTTCAAAAATAATACTACCTTTCAAAATTTGTTTTCGACGTTAAGCGGTGTTTACATGAGGCGCTTAGTTGAATCAAAAGTTTGCTGCCGAAAGCGATTACTTGAAAGCTCGTTTACACAAGGTGATTTTTGCTTTCAACTAAAATTTGCAGTTGGCCTCATGTAAACACCCTGATACGGCTATTTAACGCCACTAAGCTTTCTACCGCATTACGTCATCTTTCAATGGCCATAGCTTATGAACGAAGAATCTTAAAGCACCAGTCGAGAGCGCATTTTGTAGAGCAAGAGTCAGTGTTCAGTCTTAAATGTAAATCACTATAAAATTAGAGTAAAAATCAAATTCCCGTAGTAAATTTGCGTTTTTTATTTTCGCTTTCATGCGAATCCAAAATTTTGAAATTTTGCATGAACAAGAAACTAAAAGCTTTCACTAGGGATCTCTTTGAACCGCAAAAGCGTCAAGAATTCTCTCTTGAATCTTTAAAAACCAATATATGTAAAGTAGCCATTAAAATATCAAATATCTCAATTCGATTTCTACCTCGGAAACGATCTACAGCTGCACAGCATCCGAAACTTGCAGATCTATATTCATAATTACCGTGCTCTTAGTTACATATGTTTTTTCGTTTACATGTAAAGTCGTAAATCTGAAGAATGTACATACATATGTATTTTAATTAATCTACAGATATGTACATATGTATATCGCACAGGTAATGTAACAGGCTGTAACGTAACAATACGGGTATTTTTTTTGCAAATATGGACCACAAAATTAATTTTATCAGTTCAATTAGCACGAAACTCTTAAACTCCATACTTACGCCAAGAAACTGTGTGTTACTCGTAAGAAAAGATTTTAGTTACGTCAACTAAATATATTGCTCCCAATAAATGATTTGGCTATAGTTACATTATTTGGTTATGGTTACCAAATCATGTATTGAGCGAAACATATTTAGCTGACTTTTTACTGAGTTTTGCCTTTGAAAATACTCTAATAGGAGAACAGACTTTTTGGATATTACGAGTATGAGTAAGCTTTAAAAAGCGCTTCCTAAAATTGTAATGTAACTGATCGGTGTTAAAACATACTTAACTCCTAAGCAACAGGAGGTTCAATATATTTGATT
Source organism: Rhagoletis zephyria (assembly GCF_001687245.7). Lineage (NCBI taxonomy): Eukaryota > Metazoa > Arthropoda > Insecta > Diptera > Tephritidae > Rhagoletis > Rhagoletis zephyria. The sequence continues at coordinate 7,782 of NW_016169555.1, forward strand.
TCATTATGAAAAGAGTTTAGTTACGTCAACTAAATATGTCTCTCTGGACACATGAATTGGTTGTAGTTACAATATTTGTTATTGTTACTTAATCATATGTTGGGAGAAATATATTTGCTTACTTTTTTCTGAGTGCACTCATACACAGAGAAAAGAGTGTAGTTGCGTCAACTAAATAATTTTCTCCTCCACACATGGTACTGGTAACAGTTACGTTATTTGGTTATATATAGTTAACAAAGCATAGTTTTGTGAGAAATATATTCAGTTGACTTTTTTCTAAGTGTACTTTCACATCCAAGAAGAAAAACTTTCAGATAATTTTATTCTAGCAAATTTCAGCGGTATTTGTAAAGCAATGTGAGCCAAAATGTAATGTAACAGTACGCGTTGTGGGTCATACATACATATGTACATACGTGTTTGCATGTATTTTGAACTAAACTACTTGGGTCTAAAAAGTACTACTCTAGATTCAGCACTAATTTGATTCGAAACAACCCCGCTTTTTAGTCATTCTTTTCAACACGTAATTAATTTATGCCCATTGATAAAAAAAAAACATACAGAAAAGCATACAATAGCAAACAGTTTTTTATACAATTACATAAATACATACATATGTATGTATGTATTTAGTTTACATTTTCTATCAGCGACTTCCGTCAATTGAAAATATTCCATTTCATCAAATGTTCAATATGTACATATGTACTTAAACGAAGATAACTTGAAGTGTTATTCTAATAAACGCGAAATCCTCCCCTATTTTTTGTATGCCCCTTTCAAACACTTCTGCATTTAACAGTTAATTAAAAGAAATTGAAATATAAAAACATGGAAATCAGTGTGTGTTTCGAATGTGAGGCACTTCGTTTTTGTTACCACAATGCAACAACAAAGTAAAAAAGTCACATACTCGTACTACAAAATTTGGTAGGTTTATCAATACTTAATGTGCTAGAAACTGTCTATATACATATGCACATTAGGGTGGTCCAAAAAGAGTGAAGTCTAAATTTTACCGCCCTCACCCCCTAGGATTGTTCTATATGGAAAAAAGTATACCTCTCTCCTGCAGAGAAACAGAGTTTTCCGATCGAAAAATATTGATTTTTAAGTGTTTTATAACATTTCTACGAAAAGTTTTTTTCCCATATAAAGTACATGGAAAACTTTGAACGCTTTGAGCGACCTCTAAATATTTTTTGATTNAAAAAGTTTTTTTTCCCATATAAAGTACATGGAAAACTTTGAGCGCTTTGAGCGACCTCTAAATATTTTTTGATTTCAAAGTAAAAAAAGTTGACTAATTTTTTCGGTACAGAAGGATCCTAGGGGTGAGAGCATAAAAATTCCGATTTTATTTTTCACATGCATATTTTGACCACCCTAATGCANACTAATTTTTTCAGTACAGAAGGATTCTAGGGGTGAGAGCATAAAAAATTCCGATTTTATTTTTCACATGCATATTTTGACCACCCTAATGCAATTACTTATGTATGTATATACGTCCATACATGCGAAGTGTCATATGTACATAAAAAAACTTGAAACAGTAAATCCAGACAGTCAAAAGTGCCATGGGTATCTGATATTTGCTGGAGTAGCATCGATTAGCTGATTACGGAAATAATAGATAAGCAAGTATGGAAAACCATAGAATTTTTGGCAACAGCAGTAAATAATGCATTGAAAAAATACTTACATATGTTCGCATGTGTGTATATGTTTGTACACGGCAGCATCTACATACGTACCCACATATATTTATATAAATACCATATCCACTGATAAGTGCTTAATTGTTAAATTAAGGTCAAAAATCATGAGTACTGCAAATGACCAGCACTTGAAGTATGTACTACCAAAAGTTTCGTGGCATAGTTTTTGGCGAATGAATATTTTTCGAAACTTCTTCCTTATATTTATTTAGTACAACAATTTTAGAACAATTTATTCAAAATATGGTAGGGTCCTATTTATCCTCCAATAACGTCAGAGTCGGCCTGGCCATTCATTGATTTACAGTATGCACCTCAAAATTGGAAAATGTGCCAGTGTTTGGAAAACGGCTTGCTTTGACATTTGGTAGAATTTACACACTAGCGTGAGGGATTTCGACAAATTTGATGCTCTAAGGGTTTCGTAGTTTTTGGAGTTTATAAAATACTTACATATGTTTGTGGATTTTGCATTATCGCTTACGCCACCAATATACTAAAATAATTTCATGGCAAGAGTTTCACATAAAATTCTTATGGGAATGAAACTAATATCTGCCAGTATGTTTGTTCTATGCTGTTGTCTTTAGATGGAATCCCAGATTGAGTTCAGAATCAATTTGCGTAACGATGGAGTGTACTATTTTAAATTGAACAATTGAATTTCAAAACCCGCAACCGGAAATATGAAAAACATTAACAAATGAGAGCGGTAAAAGAAAATGTACTCTGGTTTTTTGTGAAATTTGGAAAAGAAGCAATCAGTTAATTTTTCAATAATATAAGCATCAATAAAGCTTTGATTTGTCAACTGGAATCGTTATTTGGAACAATACACTGGTTACCGGCCAAATTTGATTCAAATCTCTATAAGCTACAGCTTGTGCTAGGTTTTGATTTTTAAAAAGCCTGTGGTTCTTAGCGATGCTCTTTTGAATAAGCATTCGAGGAAGTACTCTAATTTCGTGGGCGGCAGAATAATAAGAAAAGTAAATTTCTAAAAAGTTACGATATTTAGATACATAGTGAATATGTTATTGATGAAAATTGGTTAACAAGAAATATAATACAAACAGACATATGTATGTATGCATATACAGTGACGATTATACATTCTATTGTAATTTTTTTACGCCAATTTAAAAACAAAAACAAAATATAGTTCATGTTTACTACAATAAGCAACATAAAAGTAAAATATCTAAACTTTGTGCATAACTCCGGAAATTTTAACAAATTTGCATACTAAGTAATTTGAAACTTTCTAATCAGGTTTTTAAGAAAAGTTCTAAGCAAGATCACGCGGATTTTTGGTATTTTTTTTGTCAAACATACTTTTATATTTTTATAAAAAATGTTCGAAAAGAAAATATAGTATACAACTTTGTATACATTGCCAATGCTATTGTTCGTCACTGTATATACAGTGGCAGGAAAATAAATTCGGACGCGACATTTTTGGATATATTTTTTTTAATTAATGTTTATATTTTTATTTTTATTTTTTGAAAGTATAACTCACAATCTAACAAACTCCATGTTAGTCCGAATTTCGTAATTTGTAAGAAAAGTAGCAAAATTCGAATGAAATTTGAATTTTTTATAATTTGTTAGAAAAATTTGTTATTTACAGTTTAGTAAATGGAAAGTTCTAGCCACTTTAAATTTGCATTTTATTTTATTAAAATTTTAGGGGCTACAAAATTGCATGCTTAGAACTTTATTGTTTTTTTAATTCTGATTAGAAAGTTCTAAATTTTGATGAACATTTGAAATTTAACGAATTTTTATAAATCTTTTACAAAGTTTGAAAATTTGACTTACTTGGTTTTTGTTAGATAGTGGGTTACAGTTTTATAAAAAAAATACATGTTAAAGTGTCGGGTCCGTCTTTAGTTGCCACCGTATGTATGTATTCATACCAAATTTTATTGGCGGTGACAGCTGCTGAAAATTAGCAAAATCATAGTGAAAAGTTACACAAATAATATAAAAGTATAAAAACACTGACTTTTCGCAAATGCCACTGCCAGGTGGGCTACCTGGCACCTTTGTGCTAATCAGTCTCAACGCAAGCATAACACATGCAAGTATTCAGATACTTATGTACATGCATGCATACATACATACATACATACATACATACACATGTACATATGTAAGTACATACAATGATCATGCAATATGTAAAATTTTTTTCTTGCTTAAAATAAAATTAAAATAAAATGAAAACTTATAGAAATTTTCTGCATCAGATATTTTCAAAATGAGAAAAATTTGCATTATTTGGCAGTGGTCAGCGCAGAGCGCATGTAGTGCGACAGCACACCATAGACCAACAACTACGAGTATTTATTTGGCTGAGCTATGTCCTCAAGGACATTTTCAGTGTTGGCAGCCAAATGACACGAGCGCCAACCAACACCCAGCATTTATTTACACGTTCCAATTCAAAGTTATAAAAATATGTGACTCTAGAACATACACTCATTTACACAGCTGCATACATGCATATTACATATTTTTCGCTGCGGAAGTTAGGCTGCTGTGGCAGCCATGGAATTTCTTGGCAACTTGCGTCAATTCTGCGTGCTACCGCAATATGTTCTTCAGCAGCACACCGTAGCAACAATAACAATTTTTTAAGGTTGTTGAGTAAAAATATGGGTTTGCCGAAACAATTTTTTCGTCACTTGTGCACATTATGTTCTTTTTTTGCTTGAGCTTCGAATACTTACTTTGGCCCGTTCTGGCACATTTTGTCAGTTTGCCAAGATGGTAAGCGGGTTGTGGGGAATTTTATTACATTATATTATATTATTATATGTATGTATAAATATCTGTGTAAGCATGTTCATACATACGTACATATATATGTACATACATGATATAGTAGGTACCTGCATAAGCTTTGCAAGAAATTTATGTGTCAATTAACTTATGTAAATCATAATATGTACAGAGGGATCCTATGTAATTAAACCTCTATGACAGTGCCTATCTTAAGCGATAAACGATTTTCGTAGAATTTATATACTGCTGGCTCAAAATAAATGTTTTCGTAACTCCACTCTCGGAGTAATTTTTTACACTTGGCAGTAAGCTACTTCTTACAAGCCAAACAGAAGCTCTGCATGAATGCGTTCAGATGTGGCATCTTTATGGTAGCCTACATCTGCCTGCCCTAGCATCTCTCTCTCTCTCTCTCTCCTTTTTTCCTAAGATCGCTAAGNCATAAATGCTTTCGTAACTCCACTCTCGGAGTAATTTTTTACACTTGGCAGTAAGCTACTTCTTACAAGCCAAACAGAAGCTCTGCATGAATGCGTTCAGATGTGGCATCTTTATGGTAGCCTACATCTGCCTGCCCTAGCATCTCTCTCTCTTTCTCTCTCTCTCCTTTTTTCCTAAGATCGCTAAGGCCACTTCTGCTACTCCTACTCCTATTTTGGCCGTCGGGGCCGCCAGCAGGAGCTTGGCCAATATTTCCCTCAGCAACGACTAAACTCATGGAGGACTAGCTACGTATGAGTATCTGTGTTCATTTAGTAAATATATCTGCAAATAACTTTTGTGATTGCTAACTTGTCAATGCCCGTGGTACAAACCACCTTTTCAAGGATTGGATATGAGGTTGGATTTATAACAGATTAAAAGTGATACGAGTCCAGTTTTCTACACCCGTGGCTTGCGTTTGTTCCTAAAAATCTGCAAGAAGCAAACAAAAACCGTTGAAAGCAATTCGAGCCAAAACAGTAAAATCAGTGCTGGGTTTCTGGGCTAATGAGCAATAGCCCAGTTATGCATACTTGCACTGCTATACCAAAACTAATCAACTGCTAATCAAAACCCAACAGAATTCTACATGTTAAGTGCTATGCGTTGGGTAACCTCTTACACGTAAAGCCCGTTTAACAGATTCTTATGTGACAACTCTCAAGCAAAGCTAAGTATGTTGGGCTATAACGATGGGAGTGAAAAAGCTTAAAAGTTTGCAAGCCCTATCTCTGAAATTCCTGAATACACTTAAGTATTACAAAGAGTCGTTATAGGTTTAACTAGAAAAAGGCAAAAAGAGTCTGCTACAATGATTATAACCGGTATAATTCTAAAGCACTGTGCTATTGCATCGATGTCAACTTTGGTTGATATACTAGAGCTTACACTGTTGAAAGTCCTCAACATCATCTGGGATAGAAAGTGGAGCAGGGGCTGTTTGACTAAACCGGCTTCTATCGTTTTTTTTTAGATGTCTATAGGCGATTTTTTTTTAAATCTTTATTTTTCGAATACTGAATAAAACGGATTTTTTTTATCGATTTATTTTCTGATTTCATACAAATCTTGACCCATACATAAAAGTTTTTTCCAGTTTAAGGGAAATCCGTAAATAGTTTTAAAATTATGCCCTAGGTTGATTGAGGATGAAGAACGTTTTCTGTGTGTTTGGCTGAGCTTCTCCTCCAATTCTTGTTCTGTTTCTTGATGGAGAGATCTACACTTACTCCACCTCCGATGAAGCTTTTTTATGGCAGAAGTACCTGGACTGGCGGGTTTGCCATTGACTGCCGAGGGGAAAGCGCTATTTCAAAAAACTTTTTTTGATGTTGCTGTGGCCAGAAATTTAACCGTGGACCTCTTAAAATTATTAATAACTATTAAAAAAGTTAAAACAAGACCAAACGCGATTTGTTTGTTATAAATAAAAGCTATCTTCAAAAGTTAATAGTTTTATTGTAATTTATGGTCATGACTTCATACCATCATAAGCGTTTTGATTGTATGAAAACTATGTAAAATAAAACGGTTTATCTAGTTTTTTTTTTTTGATTTCAAAATCAATAAAATTGAAATTTTTCGAATAACTCGAAAACTGGTTTGGAAAAAAGGCGAATAATCAAACACCCTACTATTCATATTAAGGCGAGAAATGTTCCTTCTGTTAATATCTTCAAACTTAAAATAATTTAACCTTAGAGTATAATACGAGTATAAATAGATTGTTTTCAATTCCTTTAATTTCAATTATGCATNAGATCGATTTATGCATACGAGTATAAATAGATTGTTTTCAATTCCTTTAATTTCAATTATGCATTAATCGAGCTTCTTTGATTTCTATCTAACAACTCTGAGATCATCTTTTTTCTCGCTCGCATTTGTCGCGTCGCACAGTGGAACAAATGCAAAATTTAGTATTTAAAAACGTCTAGAGCTTCTGGCCGGGTTTTAATTTTTTTTTTCAAATTGAAAGATAATTAAATTCTTCAGAGGTTTAAAAAGAGGTTTTAGTGCAGAGTTCAGAGAAAGTGGCAATTTTGAAGAAAATCTATGCTCCTGTTAATATATAATTATATATATTATATAATTATGTTATATAATAAAACAAGTCGAAAACAATTATGGCGTTTCCAAAAAAAAAAAAAAACAAGAAAAAAATTTTCACCAAAATTAATGTTTTTTTATAAAATATTATTATACCGCATACCTACTTTTTTACATTCAGCCCCATCGCCAATTTCATGTGAAAAACAAAAAGCAAAAGAACAATGTTTCTTGTTTTGCTTTAAAATGTTTGCGAATATTTGTTCACGTGAAATTTGCATCAGATTTTTTTAGCTTTGGTGAACATTTAAAATTAGTCTTCTCCGTTTTTGTCGTTTAGGGAAACCCTATATCTGTATTCAACTAGGTTTTATTATTATTGCTACTTTCTTTGCACTTTACACTAAAAATCAATATGTAAGAATCTAATTATCTTTCAATAAAAAAAAATTATTCGTAAAGCTTTGTCGGCAGTCGACCTTTTGTACCACTGTGCGCCGCTCTATCCGCACAGAGTTTTTAATTTTTGTGAAATGTCTACATATTGTTTTCTGTTTTTTTTTATTATTTATTCTAATTTTTTTCTTAAGCTTGAAATGCAAATTAATTTTGTTTTTTTTTTGAGCAAATGCATAAGGCAGCGGAATTTTTGTTGCACTTGAACATGAAACAGGTTGCCATTTTTGTGTGTTTAGTTAATGATGAGTTCGATTTAATGATCGCATGTTGAACTGCGACTTTGAAAATAAAGATTACGTTGCATAATGTTTAGTAAATACGTGTATGTATGTATCTACTTACATAGTAGCATCATTGGCCTTATTAATCGGAGGAGAGGAGAAGGTTAGATGTTTTAAAAGCTGGGTGTGTTGAAGTATGTACATTTTCGTAGGTATCTACATATACAAATATCTACTATTTTTGTAATTCATTGAAACTTGAATCTCACCACGAAATCAAGGAATACAAACATATAGAAAAAAGTGACAACATAGTACCTGTTTACTGTAGTAGTTATTTTTATATCTAAAACGCCTTATGAAATGGTCAAGGTCATTGTTAAGTGATAGATGTTCGCGAAGAAGAAGAAATAGAATTGAAAGAAAAAATGAATTGTTAAAAAGTAGCTGGCAAACGAGCTAAGGGAAAGGGAGAATCTATTTACATACTTACAACATTTAAACATTTAAAGGTAAAGTGGAATACCTGTTTAGACCCCTACTTAAAAGAACAAATATTTTTATAATTTAATTTAAAAATGATTGTCTCATCGCCCTTCGTTTTTAGTACACTTCACTGAAGTGGCGATTTGTTAATGAAACTCAATAATAGCTCCATTCTTTTGCAACCGAGCTACAAAAGAACACTCGCTTAAATGATGAAATACATGCAAACCAACAACACAAACTCGGCTATTTATCCAAGTTCAGCCAGGTCGGTTGAAACATACGCGATCTGAAGAGTAGTGTTGTTAAGTGAGAAAACCGCTCTATTGTAAATTCTTAATGGGAAAGTGGAGAGGGAAATTTTTGTTTTCGTATATACATGATTTATATTTTAAATAAGTATATATATTACGCAAATACCTCGCGTCATTACTAATTTCTATCGTTTTTTGTGTTTAAATCCGGTTGAACTAATCACATGTTAAAAGGAAATTTTACCTAAATTAAGCGTTCTTTTGTCTCTCGCTTACAAAAAAATGCAGCTAATTCTTAATTTTTTTTTACGGTTAGTATGAATACATTACTCAAACAGTAAATTGACAGCTACTTATTTATTTATTTGAAAAATAAACCTGTTCCAATCAATGGCTTCATATGTTAATATATACGTTAGTAATTTGCATATGAGTGCTCAAAGCACACAACATTTGAAAAAATTACTTAGAAAAAATAAGTGTTGGCAATTTTAATTATTATTAAATCATTGCGCGCTTATACTTACTCAAAATTTGTTCCTAAATCCGAGCGTAAGTTTCCATACATGTATTTAGTTGTGAAATGTGTAAAAGATTGTGTAACGTTAAGTTAACACCCACTGGCATTTACGTCGGTACTTGTAATTCGCCTTCGTTGTTTTGTGCATGAAAACTGATTTTGAGCCGGAAATAATTGCTGTGCTATTGGCAGCATAGAAAAAAAAGATGTTTCAAGGTCAAAACTGTGTGCGTTATTCAATAGATAAAGAAGACACTTGTGAGCAGCCTAAGCGATATAATATACATAATCGATAAATCAAGTTTTTTGTTAATAATAATAAAAATACAAACTTTTACATGCGTAGATGTGTGGACTCGCACATCTAATCGCTGAAAACGGCGTGATTGATCACCGTCTTCAAAAGATGCGCAACTCAAAAATTCGATCCGGAAATATAAC
>NW_016169556.1:0-242 GCF_001687245.7 Rhagoletis zephyria
AAATCGCAACAAGATTGTTCATTTTTAAATTTAACGAACTCGTTGATTTAAATTAATGTTGACAAAAATGCAACCGTGTGCCACAATCCTGCTGGCAAATTCTTAAGCGAAGCGCACATTGGCGCGATTCTGTCGTTGCGAATCCGCAAGCCCAAAAATTACAACAATGCTACCCATACATTTTAATGCGCTAGCGCACACTTGCACGATTCCGTCGCTGCGAATTTTTCGAACATTCAATG
>NW_016169556.1:267-8876 GCF_001687245.7 Rhagoletis zephyria
AAAAAAAACGTGTAATGTACAAAAACTAATAAAAACGTTCGTAATAATAGTATTTTGTACGATTTGGGCACGCCGAGTGCGAAAATACACGAAGTAAAGGGAAAATTGAGTGAATTGTACATCGGAAATCGACGCGAAAAAATCGCTCAAGTGTGCGTTTGCGGATTCGAAGTTAACAGCCGAATTCGCAACGTATTCACAACGATGGAATCGCGCTAATGTGCGCTTCGCTTAACTGGCAAAAATTTTCCCAGCACGAATTTGCAACTTCCCCTCCAAATGAATTGTCAAAATTGTGCTCTCTCCTTGCAAGTTTTACTAGGTCCTCTTTCAGACACGTCAAGTCTTGAAAACAATTTTTTTCGCATTCTCTTTTGTGTTTTCTATTTGCTTCCACACGCGCAAACTTTAATTGAATTCAAGTCCTAGGTTCTTTAATGGTAAGCAACGAAAAGATCAAAAGAGACAAGAAAACTTGAAACGAATTGACGGTACGGAGGTATCTGTACTCTTCCCCTCTCTTCCCACCTCCTTCGCCAACGAACGAGCAGACTTGACAGCAACGTGTCTGAAAGGGGACTGGGTTTTTGGCTAAACGAACACGATTTGGTAACAATTGGTACCAACTTGTACAAATTTTTTGCATAGCGAACACTCCTATTTTCAATAGTCAAATACACCGATCAGCTGATTACTTGCTAGTTTCTGCTACAAACGATATACATGATTCAAGTACTTCAAATCCATTCTTGCTCATTCTGTTTTGTGTTTTCTATTTGCTTTTACACGTTTCAATTCTGTTGAATTAAAGTTTTTGGTTCTTTAAATGGGAAGCAACGAAAATGCCAAAAGCAAAGCAAGAAAGTTGAAACGACTTGACGGTACAGACGCATGTGTACTCGTCCCTTTTCTTCTCACCCCCTCTCTTCCACATGCGAGCAGAATNCTAGTTTTGCGCCATGATTCAATAACGGAATCATGGTTTTGCGTTTCTTTACGTTTTCGTTATTTCGCTCTCTGTAAGCGTAATTCTTTAAATTTTCTCATTCTTTTTCTTCCTGATAAGATAGAAAAGAAAAGAAACAAAGCCATTATTTCGAGAACAGAAAACACTATAAGCTTAACCGATTATAAAACTTAAAATGTGTGCGATATCTTACTTACCACATCCACATGAATATAGAAAAAATGTTCTGGGGAGTAGAGCGTTTTAATTAACCGATGAACTTGTCGAAGAGCACGACCATTAAGCGTCAGCAAAAATACTATCCGTACTCGTTCAGTGTCAGGTTTCGTAAATCTCGCTTCAGCCATATGTGACGTAAATTCTTTTAATGGAAAAAAGCATTAGATCGAAATACAAAAGTTGTAGAGATTAGGTCAATTAGGAAATTCGTTTAATTAATTATACGAGGTTCTTAATACTAAATTGTGCACTCGTACTTGCAATTCCAGTTTCATAGACGTTAATAGTAAAATACCCTCCACAACTATAACGCGGGTTGCCGGAGCATTTCATGTTGCATCTAGAATCTGGTAGTTTCGACGTTAGGGGCGGAACATCTGCGCCACAGAAACATTCGGTCGCGTACTGCACTCCTGCATAAGGAAACCCCGATTGAAGACAGAGCCGTATGCATTTTTGTGGAGAATTGCTTGATTTCAAATTTGTAAAATATCCCGACAGCAATCTATAATCCTTTTCATCCTGAAAGCAGCCAAGCGGGGCATTAGGAGTGTAATTCCCAGCAGGACAGTGAGTGGGCAACTTCTGAGGATAAAAATCGCCCGCCTGGATGGCACAGGCAATACGCGCAATTTGCTTGCGACAGTCATTAGTTTTAGCTCGCTGCATTGCAGAAATAGCTTCCTTGGCAGTAATATTACATTCTACCTCACCGCCACGGGAATCCATCTCCGAAAATCTAAAATTAGCATCGATATTGGGATCATTTTTTATAATTTCTTTATGTCGTAAGAGTGTATTCGCATCATGATCATCTCTGGCAAAATGGTGAATGGCACCTCCGTTGGCTACATACTGCTTTTTACTTTGAGAGGTCGGTGCTTTGGTTTCCAAAAACAAATTTGCATTTGCAGTTATAACATTTGAACTAGAAATGTTTAAAGATTTATAGGCGAGAAATATCTGCACACCAAATATTAAAAGTCCGAGAAGAAAGAATAACTTGTAGCGTCGGAGCCACCGAATGGCAATGTTGTCAGCCATTTCCTTTACTCTGGGATGCACAGCTGGATCAATTCCGGAGGCAAGTGTGAAAAAACCTGCGAAAACGTCAAAGCAAATACGTTCGCCGATCTACGAAAATTCTATATACTTGACTAAAAGGGCTCCTGGTGGCGGCCGAAGAAAATGCACAATGCATGACAGTGGGAAACACGTGGAAATTATGCAGTGTATTGCGTAGGGTCTACTTTAAGCTTTTACTATTTTTAATATTTAAACTATTTCCACATTTTCCTGTAAAATCTGCTACCAAGGCGAATTAACCAAATTCGCCTTGTTCGCAAATAGGTATGAAACTAGGATTGTTGATAATATATCGAAATTTACGATATTTTTTGATACCAATACGATATTATCGGCGCGACATTTGGCTGAACGATAATAACTGATATCGATATTTTAAACACAAAGGGCCAGTGCCAAATGATGGAAAAGAGAAAATTTTGACGGATCAAAGTAAAAATCTGACATTTCTCGTGGTGAATAAGAACGTCAGAATTTTACCTAGCTCATGGGGCTAGGTAAAATTTTGACAGCTTATAACCATGTATACACATAATATGGGTTGGCGGTAATAAGGAGTGAACATGAAAATGAAAGCTGAAACAGCATAAAAAAGCGTACGTTACTTGCAAATTATAAAATAAATATAAATTTTAAGAATTTCAGCAACACACAAAAATAAAGCTTTCGCACGAGCAGTTGTTTGGTTTTTCAACTGTCAAAATTTTACTCTGCATTTGGCACAGCAAAATTCAATTTATTTGTACACCATAGCAAATTTTTCCACCCCGTCTCACCACGGAGAAAAAAGTTACCGATTGGCACAAGCCCAATAGAGAAAATTTTGACGGATGAAAGTAAAAATCTGACATTTCTCGTGGTGAATAAGACCGTCAGAATTTTACCTAGCTCATGGGGCTAGTCGATTTTTTTTAGCGCGTTCTATGCCATCTTGTTTCACTGGAAAACGAGGGAAAAGTAAACAAAGCAAAGAAAACAACGAAAACCAACATTAGCCAAAATTGTTGTCAGCCACTTTAAACGCACAATTTAGGTAAAATGATGCAACAAAATGCTTTAAAATGTGTTGTCATGTTGAATTAAAAGTGTAAAATGGTGGTGCTGGTGATGTAAACAAACGCTCAGCTGACGAACCCGCTTTCGCAAACTTTTTTCTCAAAACCAGTTACAAATACAACGTCGCGTTCTTACGTGATCTTGTATTTTTGGTTCATGAATACCGCCTGGATAGCAGCAGCGTTGCCGTTTTCACTCTAATCGGACTATTTAGTAGGAAAACTAGGGGTCTTCCTTAAACTCGTAAAAGCCTCGTTAAATATCAATGTTTTCGAGGGGCCGAAATTTGTATACCAAAATGTATGATAAAATAATGAAAATATATGGAAAAAATAATACGCGAATAAAATTAGTGAATTTCATCCTTTTACAGTATTAACTTAGGTTTTATACTAATTTTCGGCATTTATTTTTTTATTTACAGTCTACGGAATTCAATTCTACCAGATTAATTAGACTATTAAAATCACAAATTAAATTGCATAAACACATTTAATTTAAACTTATTGATGTTGCGATCAAAATCAATTAAATTTGGCCTAACACATCTAGCAATTGGTTCATTATCACCATAATTGGTAGAGTGCGTTGCCCACTCAAACAGCCAATTATTCTTCAGGTTGCGCGGTGGAATATATAATCTGAGCAAATTTGCAAGATACGTACAGTTAATACGACCATTAATAACATAAAACATAAGTTTAACGTCAAAGCCGACGGACGTGTTTTTTGATCGCTCGTCGAAGTGTTAAGGCCTGCTCAAACAGGCGCGATACGCGGTAACGATATACGCAAAGGCACTCAAACAGGCGCGGTGCAGTATAGTGCGGTATAGCAAGAAACATTATTGCCATGTGACGAGCTCAAATTAACGGCACTCTACGCATTCCTCCATCTAAATTTATACATATATTATAAATCTGATTTTCGCGATGGACAGCTTAAGCTCTGAGGACGAAGTATTGCTATTAGCAGCACTTCTCGATGAAGAAAACAAAAGGTATGAATATGCCTACATCTTTGTTTTATCCTGCAAAGTTCTTAATTTATGTATATGTTTAAGAAAAAGAAGATGGGTTCACGAAATAAATTTGAGAAGAAAAGGAGGTGTTGAATTTTCCAGCCTGATGCCCCAACTGCGTAACCACGAAGAAAGATTTTATAAATATTTCCATATTTGCGCTCCATTATGTACGTTTTGCGAAAGAATTTATATTCCAGTAAATTTACCGTTCATATTTCTGAGCAACATTGCCAGATTTGAAAAACATTTTTCAAACAAACGAAAAAGTTCAACTTTATTTTATTTACTTTGTGAGAAACAAAACCAAAGAATATCACGTATGTATTACGAGCACTTTTAAACTCACGTTTTTTATCATGAAAAAGGTAGAATTTATAATCTATAGCACTTTTGTAGATAAAATATGTGGTAGAACTCTAGCTCTAAATTGCAACTCTGCTTACGATATATCTTCTTATAACGCGTGGTGAACGCTGCATGCTGCGGTAGAGTTCTGTACCGCGGTGTACCGCACTTCCAATACCGCGTCTATTTGAGTGCTCCCATATACCGCCATGGTATTTGATACCGCATATCGTACGGGATTATACCGCACCGTGTCGCACCGCGCCTGTTTGAGCAGGCCTTTAAAAGACACGTATTAGTGAGAGTTTAAATTACGTACAGATTGGTACAAATATTTAAAATTTTTAAATATTTTTGTGAAAGTGATGTATACAAATAAACACTATTAATATTATTAAAATAAATATACGCAACCAAACAAACATACGTACACAAAATTTGTTCGCTGTTATAAACAAATAAAAAGTAGTGGTGAGTGGGAGAATGACGGAGTGCGGAAGATGCTGAAAAGGCTCAGTATATCCAGTAAAAAAAACTGTGGTGAAGTCCTTTATTTCCAGAGGTGAAATTTTATGCACCACATAATTTCTTACACGCAGGGTTGCTTTTCAGCACTGATGATAGAAACTTAAGAAATAGTTAAAAAAATGCATATAGTGCGTTAATTTTTGAAAGAAATACCATATAATGTATGTACTCTGATTAATATTAAAAAATGTATTAGAACCACCGTTTAATGTTATATTTGACACCAATTAATTTTGCTACTCGGAACGCTCTGCGCATTGCCACTGAATACTTAAAATTTTATCCCTGGTCCTTGTTCTTTCTGTATTTCATCGTGGTGAATTCATATTTCTCAGAAATTTGACAACAAAACAAAATGAAGGGAGTATTTTATTTGCTAATTTTTGCGATTTCCGTTGTTTAATGTAAATTTTATGTCTTTTTAGGATATGTTGAGGCAAAAAAGGCGCAGTTAAAAAATGAAGTTATTAGTATGAAGTAGCAGCAAATGTGCAGCTCAGGCACATTTGGAAAACTATGCCGATAAGCAAGATGGAATTTGGGAAAGTAAGTGCCTGGTTGCAGCATATCTATGTATTAAAAAAGTAATTAATTAAATTAAATTGTGTTTTTTTATCGAATTGATCAAGGCAACCATTAATATGATACGGATTGTTGCACCCTATATTACATGGGGCTATCCAAATCTTAAATCAGTTCGTGAATTGATCTACAAACGGGAAATTTTCAAGCCCAACCATCAACGTGTCCCAAACTCTGACAACTTTGCGATTGAACGCAAATTGCGCAAAGCGCACGATATTCAATGCGTTGATTATTTGGCCCTATTCTACATTTCGACTCGAATCGAAATTTTCTCCGTTTGGCAACTTTGGTATTCTGCGTTCCGTTTCCTTTCGATCAATCTTCGAAATTTACGATTATATGTATTCTACATTTCGATCGTAGTTCCGTTTTTCTAAGTTGCAAATTTGTTGACGGAGAACGATTCAATTATTTTCGTGGGTTTAAAAAATAAAATTGTATAAAAAATTTAAGTAAAATATACTGTGCATGATGGTAAAAGTCATAATAAATGAATTTTCTCGATTTCTGTGGTTTCGTGAGCGGTAATACGGGCAATACGAAAAATTAGCTCAAATAATGGCAACCAAAAGGGATGTCGACGTTTTCAAAGTGGAAGTCCAGGCGTTTTTGATTACATTATCTATAAATAAGACTGTGAAATGCACTGAATGCAATCTATTCTTTTTATATAAAATTAATAGATGTATGCACATAGATACATACATACATAAAATGTGAAGTTACATAAAAAAGATGCTTTTATTATTGCACTCGTTTTTACTAAAAGAGGTGCGTATGTTGCCTCTAATTCGATTTGCTATGGAAAGATAAGCTTTGTTCTTCCCCTCCTCCTGACGGCTTACAAAATGGGATTCATTTGCGTTCAAATCTTCCACTGTAGTAAATGCAAATTTTGTGGAGTGCTCAAACAACGTTTATAATTTCACTGACTTTAAGCGATGAATAATACAGTTCAAGATGAATTCCGTATGACTCTTCACTCATCTGAAAAAGATCAAACATGCCCCTAAATCTCCGCCTTTCAACTGCCGCATCAGCAATCTGGGACTCGTTCTTCTCTTCAAGCAATAACGCAGCGGCTATGGATTTCATTCTTATAATTATGTATCCACTTAAATTTTATTTTTAAATTACAGTGATGCTAGGTATATTTAGTTATTTTAAAATACTTACAAACTTTAACTTCATATGCTGCTATAGTTTGGTGGCAAATATTTCTTTGTTTTGTTTCGATTTCACACATTCCTAGGCAAACAGCTGATTTCGAAAGATGTTTTCTATCTTCCTCTTCTTCTTTCGTTTCGATTGTAACGCAGAATACCTAAGTTCGATTCCAGCGGTGCGGAATGCGGGAACGTAATCGAAATGCAGAGTAGGGCTGAACATCAACTGCTGCGCAAGATGGTTTAAAGAAATTTTCTGGTGTACAAGGTGGTGTTTTTATTTCAAAAATATATGGTAATTCTCTAGTGTAGGTTAACAACCCCTAAAAAAGGTCCGGAAAAGTCGGGAGGGGTACCAAACGACGCGTTCCGGCCCCCTATTAACAATCTGGAGGGGGAAGGGCTAATATCATTAACCATTTAAGAGTTATAAACAAAAAACTTTTGTTAAATTTCGTTGTTTTCTATGAGCAATTACCAAGTCAAAAATGTACTAAATCACCAGTTTCCACGTTTAAAACACTATTAAAACGTCTCCGGTTATTATTTTATGCAAACCAAATCGTTTATTCACTTTTATTTTATATATTTTGTTAATAAAACAGAGTAAACAAACTTTGCGCCTGCCAAAATTATTATAACTTCAAATCGCTGGTATTGCCACTTTAATTCACATTTCATTTGCGCTATTATACTCAGTTTACACTATACACTTCTTTTTTTACTTTCACCTAAATAAGATATTCTAACCAAAATATAATAGCAAATTTCGCTATACCGTGGCAGCGCTACTTTTATGGTTTAGTGATATTAGCTGTAATTAAAAGTAAGCGTCGTGGAGTGCCAAAAGTGCGATTTTTTATAAAAAATTTTATTATTTATCGAAGTATTGATTTTTATGGAAAAAGCGCCGCAGGCGAAAATTTTTAATAAAAAATCGCTTTTTGGATATCTTCTTTAGTTTCCCAGTAATTGACTAAAATCATTTGGTACAAATGACGTTAGTAATGCTGTCGTACTAAACTAACCAAGATCTTTCAAATAGCGCCATCTGCTTTTAAATATCTGCTTTAGTTTCCGACATATTCAACCTTATCATGAGTTTAATTTTCTCGAACCGGGCCACCTTTCACTTTTCGTTTCCGTGTATTCACTACGGGTGGGCGAAAACGTTTCTTTTCATTTTTTTTGGCGAAAGTCACGATTAGGTTGATTAGTGAAAAGTATCGTTCATTTATAAACAATTTTATCACATTTGGAGTACTAGACGAACATTTTTTGTTAAACTCATAAATGGTTGGCTGTAAACTAAAAAATAAGATAATTTAAGAATTTCGTGAACTAGTACATAGCATTCTCCGATACTTTGGAGAAAATCTGTAGTCGAGTTTCTGAGAAATTGCATTCCAAACTTCAAATGTGATTTACCGAAACTTGCCTAAAGTAACATGCAACGATCTTTTGTCTTGGCGGCGATATAACATTTATAATTATACTAGCTTATACCCGCGGGTTTCACCCGCACTTTTATACAAATATGAAAAATAATTTAATGATGTTAGATTTTATTTCTGTGCCCATTTCGTTATAGCTTGTTACTTTTTAAGCGAGTTAAGGTATTTAGGCCATTTAA
>NW_016169556.1:8901-12006 GCF_001687245.7 Rhagoletis zephyria
TTTTGGAACGCTTCATGAAATATTTTCATAGACGGTAAATGCAATCCTGGGTGCATCGTTAATGAGCTGAAAAAACAAAACAAATTAAATTTGTGGAATGGAGCCTTTTGAAATGGCCTTTACAAACGGCAATGGAATTACGACATTATTCAAGGAATTGTGAATATAAGCTACGTTCTAGCCATGGGTAATTGCGCAATTTTTTTGGCGCTAGCTCAATAACGCCAGCGGCACCTGTGGTGTCAGCGCACTAACCCAGCGCAATAGCGCAGTGTACTGAATTGAACACGGCGCCACAGTGTCACCACAGTAACCATCGTCATACAGTACAGTACACCATACAGTCATTTATTATAGTTGTTTTCGTATTCTCTAGCAAAAAATATCCAGTAACTTGCCAGTAACCAAATTTCGGAGAGAGCCAATATTTACTCCCAATGAGTGAGATATGCAAGAAAGTACGAAAACGCAAAACCAGCAAGCAGTTGCTAGTTTTATGAACAGCTGATTAATTTGTTATTCTCCGATGCAATTTTCTTAGAAAACTAGTGTTTTCCATCTTATTATATATTTAAATAGGTTTATTTTGTCAATTGCAACTATAAAGCACCACAAACAATTATTTTCTTAATGTGATTTACAATAAGCATCATGCCATCAGCTGTTTTTCTTACTAGCACATAGTTGCTAGTAAAAATTTATCCAGTGAAAATCCAGTAAAAAATAAAAAATCGCTCGATTTTTTATTACAAATTATCATTATTTATCGATAATTTTGCTCAAAGATGGTTTATGACCTGGATTGAAAAATAGGCCACTTCCTTAACCGGTTTTCCGATCAGATCGAAATTTAGTACACTTACTACGGATTTCGGAAGGATGGTCTTAGACTGAAAGTAAGTGCGGTAACTCAAGGCCCCTCCCATACAAATTGGAATTTTCATATTACATACATATCTCTGGAAGAATTTGTGGGAGAGAACTGAAGCTTGGTATAGTGATATGTATGTGAAATCAATGATGGCATTAATTGATTGATGTTTTAATTAGTTAATTCGATTAAATTCAAACTGATTACAGTTAATCATGATTAATTTTAATCTGGCTAAACAGTTAATCGTAACCGCGATTAAAAAATTATTTTTTAATCATTAACTCTTAATTTGATCAAGCAGGTTTGGTGATTAATTAAGTTATGCTGGAAATTCCCTGTTTTGGAAAAGCAAGTTAATCTGGTATGGCTAAGTCGTGCTTCCTCATCAATCTAAGCAATTTGGTGTGCATTTTCATTAAGATATATACCAACAAACGTTTTACAAACTAGGTTTATGTATTACTAATAAGAATAATTATAACTTTTTTATATTATGTGCTTTTTATAAGCGTAAAACACAAAATAGTTACTATAACTGGTGTTTGGTTTCAAACTCGGACAAACTAGAAAAATTAAGCGGATTTTATTTTTAATTGGATTAACGATTAATGTTTTAAATTATTTAAACGTAATCGCAGCCAGCGATTACCCATTAAAAAAATGTTATCATTAATCGTACAGTTGATTACGACTAATTAATTTTAATCGTCAAACGCGATTAACGTTTTAATCGTTAATTAGGTTAACAGTTTCCCAATACTGTGTGAAATCATGTTCATATTCACGGAGAAAAATGGACGCTTTTGGAAAAGAGGCGTAGCACCTCCCATAGTGACTGAAAGTTTCATATTGCATATCTCTTCAAATGTTTGGGGTAAAGCACTCAAGCTTGGTATGGAAATACATATGTATGTATGTATGTGAAACTAATACCATACTCATGGAGAAAAATGAGAGTTATTGGAAAAGGTGGTGTGGCAACTACCATGCAAATTGATTATTCTATGCTGCATATCTTTGGAGGTGTTTATTGCAGAAGACTTGAACTTGGCACCGAGATGTGTATACAAAATTAATTCCATACTCATGGAGAAATGCGATCGAAAAGGGACATGGTTCCTCCCGTAAAAATTTACTGTTTTATACTGCTTATCTCTGGAGGTGTTCATGGTAGAGTACTGGGACTTGGTACTGGGGTATGTAAAATCAATTCTAAATTCATGGAAGAAGATTAGGGTTATAAGAAAAAGGGGCGTGGGACTTTCAGTACAAATTTACTTTTTCTTGCCACATATCCCTGGAAGTGTTTGTGGAAGAATACTGGAACTTGGTATGGAGTTGTGTATGCAAAATGTATCAATTGCTCATGGAAAAAATGTGAGTTATTAAAAAGGGAGGCATGTCGGCTCCCACACATACTAAAAACTTCTTAA
Organism: Rhagoletis zephyria; assembly: GCF_001687245.7. NCBI lineage: Eukaryota > Metazoa > Arthropoda > Insecta > Diptera > Tephritidae > Rhagoletis > Rhagoletis zephyria. Next base: position 11,209 of record NW_016169556.1, read on the forward strand.
TACATATCTCTGGAAGGATTTTAAATTTGTTATGGAGATTTATTTTATAAGTGCCGTACTGACAGAATAAATTTCATTAAATGGAAAAGGGAGAGCCGGGTTCGGCCTTATAATCTAAAGCTCTCTTGAGGCATTTGCTACAGTAATGAGAAGTGGTATTTTATCAAGGCCAGGTTACTAAATTTTAGTTGGAAATATTAGAACCCGCCGTAGCACCTCCAAGAAGGTTACACGTTCACGCGTCGTATACCTGGAACCATTTTAAAGTAAACTTAGAGGGATTAATATCTTAGGTATGCCTAGCGCGCAGACTAGATTTTATAATTTCATAGTTGGTCATAAGCTATCTGTGTGCTAAATTTCATGCAAATCCGTTTAGTCGTTTCCGCGTATTAACTTCATTCAACTTTTTTAGCAGGTGGCAACTCTTCCAAAAAATTTGCCTATTTTCCACTGTAGGTCATAAACTATCTGCTTGCAAAATTTCATGCAAATCCATTTAGTCGTTTCCGCGTATTAATGTAATGAAACTTTTTCAACTGGTGGCAACTCTTAAGAAAAGTACCATATTTTCCAATCTAGGTCATAAGCTATCTGTGTGCAAATTTTCATGCAAATCCATTCAGTCGTTCCCGCATATTAAATAAATTAAACTTTTTAACAGGTGGCAACTCTTAAAAAAATAGTATATTAACCAATCTGGCCCATAAGCAATCTTCGTACAAAATTTCATGCAAATCCATTCAGTCGTTTCCGCTGGATGATTTCCCAAACATCCAAACATACAAACTTTCACAT
>NW_016169556.1:12453-17213 GCF_001687245.7 Rhagoletis zephyria
TCCCTGAAGATGACACGAGAGTATTGAAACGCGTAGGAGAGACAAGGGAAAAATATAAGCATTTCGCCTTTTACTCCATCGGCCGAAGCAGCTCCAACCCAGCAAACAAAATTCATAGGAATTTGGCCCATACAAAGATAATTATTAACATCGGTGAGCAAACCCGAGAAAACAACTAAAATGACTCCCTGAAGATGACACGAGAGTGNAACTTTTAGTTGCTCGGAGCTAATTTTGGAACGCTTCATGAAATATTTTCATAGACGGTAAATGCAATCCTGGGTGCATCGTTAATGAGCTGAAAAGATAAAACAAATTAAATTTGTGGAATGGAGCCTTTTGAAATGGCCTTTACAAACGGCAATGGAATTACGACATTATTCAAGGAATTGTGAATATAAGCTACGTTCTAGCCATGGGTAATTGCGCAATTTTTTTGGCGCTAGCTCAATAACGCCAGCGGCACCTGTGGTGTCAGCGCACTAACCCAGCGCAATAGCGCAGTGTACTGAATTGAACACGGCGCCACAGTGTCACCACAGTAACCATCGTCATACAGTACAGTACACCATACAGTCATTTATTATAGTTGTTTTCGTATTCTCTAGCAAAAAATATCCAGTNAGTAGCTACACACGACGTACATATCCGCGCACATGTGCGCCAACATGCTCGCTGTCGTTTGCTACAGACGGCGAGCGGCTCATAAGTGATTTCGCCTGCGGCGCTTTTTTCATAAAAATCAATACTTCGATAAATAATGATAATTTGTAATAAAAAATCGAGCGATTTTTTATTTTTTACTGGATTTTCACTGGATAAATTTTTACTAGCAACTATGTGCTAGTAAGAAAAACAGCTGATGGCATGATGCTTATTGTAAATCACATTAAGAAAATAATTGTTTGTGGTGCTTTATAGTTGCAATTGACAAAATAAACCTATTTAAATATATAATAAGATGGAAAACACTAGTTTTCTAAGAAAATTGCATCGGAGAATAACAAATTAATCAGCTGTTCATAAAACTAGCAACTGCTTGCTGGTTTTGCGTTTTCGTACTTTCTTGCATATCTCACTCATTGGGAGTAAATATTGGCTCTCTCCGAAATTTGGTTACTGGCAAGTTACTGGATATTTTTTGCTAGAGAATACGAAAACAACTATAATAAATGACTGTATGGTGTACTGTACTGTATGACGATGGTTACTGTGGTGACACTCAGATGGCGCCGTGTTCAATTCAGTACACTGCGCTATTGCGCTGGGTTAGTGCGCTGACACCACAGGTGCCGCTGGCGTTATTGAGCTAGCGCCAAAAAAATTGCGCAATTACCCATGGCTAGAACGTAGCTTATATTCACAATTCCTTGAATAATGTCGTAATTCCATTGCCGTTTGTAAAGGCCATTTCAAAAGGCTCCATTCCACAAATTTAATTTGTTTTGTTTTTTCAGCTCATTAACGATGCACCCAGGATTGCATTTACCGTCTATGAAAATATTTCATGAAGCGTTCCAAAATTAGCTCCGAGCAACTAAAAGTTGGTTTAGCTCAAGTGAAATAGTTTTTTATTAAATATTTATTCCTGGTATTTATTAAAAAAAATCAGGTCAATATTAATGTATGAAATGAAGTAAATAAAAATCTAAGAATATATTTCTTGAATATCTTGTTATAGAGCCGTTATTAAATAAAGGCATAACTGCGTCGGGCATTGGTCCTGACGTATATAGAACTAATGCATTAGAAAAAATAAAAATTAAGTCACATAATTTTGTGTATTTGGAACATCTGACGAACGACCGGCGCGAAAAGTTGAGTTCTGTGTTGTGTTGGCGTTGGCGTTGCCCAACTTTGGTTATGTGGAGACTTTCATATAAATCTATGTAGTCAGCTGTCGAAGCGACGCCAACGCCAACGCCACGCCAAAGTTGTATGTAAACGGGCCTTAAGAATTGTAGCAGGCTGCGCTGTCAGTTAAACATATTCACTTTTTCGTCTTATGATAAAAGCTGAGAAATATATTTATCGCGTAAATTGTATTACCGTATCTACAATTTACGCGATAAATATATTTCTCAGCTTTAATCATAAGAGGAAAAAGTGAATACAGTATATTTTGCTTTGCTGCCTCTATGCTTAAGTGCACATTTAAGATACCTACCCCAAAATGCGCATCAGAGGCATTATTTTTAACATTTATAAGGAAACTGCTCCGATAGATGTATTTAGCATACCTGCACATTGGCGATACCTGCCTTAAAAATTGTGCGACTAGTATCAATTATCAAAGAAAGTATTACGTTTACCTGCACTGGCCCTACAATTACTTAATTTTAAACTTTTTATTTATTTTGTTCATCTCGCAGAACAACGAAAAAGGCTATAAATTTATGTAGTTATATAGATAATTAGATTCTATTCGGTAAAAATTTCGCTTGCAGTAATTTCTACGTGGTAAGAGCTTCTCCATTAATTGGTTTCATAGGGATTTGGATACCTTCCTCATTTAAGTAGCAAAGAAAATTCGCTTAAGTGCCTTTTTCGGTTAAGTGCACAAGTTTTCCGTGCAAAGAAGGATGTGCAGCTAAGCAAAATATACTGTAGTTCATTCATATGTATATTGGTATTATGGTATTTTTTGTAAATTTCGCATCACAATCTTATTTGCAGCTCATATTGTTTCTGGCTACCCTGTCGGAAAAATATTCGGATATGCCTTTTATGAGAACTGCTAAGCAATACATTTATTACGAGTATTATTGGTATGGTAAGCATATTGGTGTTTGGTATTATGGTATTTTTGGTGATTTTCAATTCAACATTTCATTTACTGAAAAATTTTACCATTAGATATACTGACATATTGCGTTTATCTCATAAAGTCTACATAAAATCGGTAACCTTATAATTTCAAAAAGTTATTTTGTTGCTGTCAATGACCATTTTTACTACTATAGGATTCAATTTAATATAATTACTCATAACAATGCCTCGAAAAAAGTGTATGGGAGTGTCAGCCGATCGCAAAAAACGTAATTGCCTTCCAATAAACCAAGATATGCAACAACGGCAGATCTATTTGCAATGAGCTAGGGAATGTATGCGGAACCAAAGGCAGAAACAACGGGCCGAACAAAGGCAAAAATTCACTCCCCCATTTAGCAGTGTTTTGGTGTCATCGTATTTTCAGCGATTAAGTGAAGATGTCAGTGCAAGGAGGCGGCAAGAAAAGCTACCAAAGACGTATTGCGGTGCACGTCTCTTCCTTAAAGACGATGAGATAGAATCAAATTGTGCTGAACGCATGGAGAAGATATATGAGTTTTGCTCAGCTAAATGTTATCCAGGCGAGGCAGCTGATAATACTGCATCCATCTGTTGCCACAAGAGCAAGGTGAGTTTACCACCAATTTCTGTCCGCGATGAGCTGAAAGAACTTATTGAGCGCAATGATGACATCACAAAAAACTATTTGGAGGATATCCGTAAATTTACCAACGGCCTTGCGTTTGCTTCAGTGCAGGTGAACCATTTCGTTTTAAACTAGAGTAAGAAAACTCTCAGATATAATTATTTCTGTTAAAGAAACATTTAATCAAAAAGTTAATTCTGAATATATTTTCTCCTCCAATATTGTATACGAAGTAAGTGACACCATGTTTCCCTCAACTCATGACACTCATATATCAGTCAGTTTGTAATATGTTTTTATGTATGTACCTAATAAGTATAAGTTCTCATCTAATAATAATAATAATAATAATAATAATATAATATAATAATAATAAATATTATAAATGTGAAAGTTTGTATGTTTGGATGTTTGGGAAATCATCACGCGGAAACGACTGCACGGATTTGCATGAAATTTTGTACGAAGATAGCCTATGGGCCGGATTGGTTAATAGGCTTTTTTTAAGAGTTGCCACCTGTTAAAAATGTTTAATTTATTTAATATGCGGGAACGACTGAATGGATTTGCATGAAATTTTGCACACAGATAGCTTATGGAAAATATGGTACTTTTCTTAAGAGTTGCCACCTGTTAAAAAAGTTTCATTAAATTAATGCGCGGAAACGACTGAATGGATTTGCATGGAATTTTGCAAGCAGATAGCTTATGACCTACAGTGGAAAAGACGCTAATTTTTTGGAAGAGTTGACACCTGTTAAAAAAGTTTAATTTAGTTAATACGCGGAAACGACTAAACGGATTTGCATGAAATTTTGCACACATATAGCTTAGGACCTAAGTTAGAAAAGAGGCTACTTCTTTTTAAAGAGTTACCACCTGTTAGAAATGTTTAGTTTAATTAATACGCGGAAATGAGTGAACTGATTTGCATGCAAGTTTTCACACAGTCAGCTTATGAGCTTGGTTGAAAAATAGGCTACTTTTTTTAAGAGTTACCACCTGCTAAAAAAGTTTAATTAAATTAATACGCGGAAAAGTCTGAACGGATTTGCATGAAATTTTGCAAGCAGATAGCTTATGGGCCAGATTGGTTAATAGGCTATTTTTTAGAGTTGCCACCTGTTAAAAAAGTTTCATTTATTTAATCTAATCTAATCTAATCTAATNTTTAGTAATAATAATAGACTGGCGCTTACACATATGTTAGTGTTTGGCCGAGCTTCTGCTCCGACTTGTGGCGTGGGCCTTGATGTTGTCACACAAAGCGGAGGGACCTACAGTTTTACGACTACTCCGAACGGCGATTGTATTTTTATGAGAAGCTGTTTTTTCATGGTAG
>NW_016169557.1:0-11312 GCF_001687245.7 Rhagoletis zephyria
GTTCTACCAATTTGTACCAAACTCGGTACGGTTATTGTGCTTGCCACGCAAAAGCAAACCGTTGAAAATTGTTGAAATCGGAGTAAAATAACGGCCGTTTTTCATATAACCGGTAAATTTCAGAAATGCTTGAAATTTCAATATTTCGAAATTTAGGGACGCTAATTTACTTAAAATATATACACCCCGGCTTATCATGTAGCGGCAGCTTTCGGAAAGGTGGAAAACATATATTTAATACTTGCGCCGGGTATTTAATGTTCGGCTCCGCCCGAACTTAGACTTTCTTACTTGTTTTTAACTAATTTTATTTACAAGAAAAAATGCGATTATTCGAGGTACTTTCAAATAGGTGTAGCTCACGTAAATACTAATATAGCTCCAAAATATTTTTGCGGTAGTCTTACCATAAAATAAGTTTTATATATCCAATGGAAAAACAGTACCGTTTTTTTTTTGTGTAAATAGTGATGCACCCTAATGAACATATATACGTATGCATGTATGCTGACGACATGAATATATTCATTAAATGCATTTCTTCTTAAACACTTAAGTATGTGCTCTTTCATTAACGTTGTACAACATGCGTTACAGTGTATGACTTTAACATTTATGTATGTATAGTACATATAAGAATATGCTTACATTAACGCCTATAAGTATGCATATGAATATTTGAATATCCCGCTGTGAAAATTTAACAAAGTGACGTAGTTAAATGTAATGTTCAACTAGTGCTCTTTTTAACAAAGTTGGACTAGTATGCCGGGACAACAGTATTTACACCTCTATTATAAAACCTATAATCAGTGGTGTGGTGTGGAAGAGGCCCTTAATNGAACCTTGAACTCAAATATTTTCATACAATCAATTTAATCTGATTACGTGAGCTTCTCATTGAAATCTGCTAATTTTCTGACGTTTCGCTGTTTTTCCAGTGCTGGCCGCTGTTTTAACGCACCGAAATTTAATATTGGTTTTGCAATATTCGTTTACAAATACAGCACAAGTTTAGGGTATAGTTCTAGATTTCTGTTGAAGATCTTCTTGCGTATAATGGGTTTTAAGGGCTCTCCTATGTGTTCCTCGACTTTTCCAGCTCAGTTTGGTTCCTAAATAAGAGTCCAGATAGGAAACGTATTCTGAATTTTATTCTTCTTGTCTTCTTTGGAAACAGCATGAATATTGGATTAACAATATCATGAAAATTCTGGAAACTGTCTTTCGACTAACCACAGTCCTTCGTAAGTATAAAGTCTTTAGTAAAGTAACTGTACATTTTGGCAAGTATCCTGAGTAATACCTACTCATTGAAAGATCTGCTAACGAGGAGGTATTACCGTTATTCTGTTTGTATTTTAGCAATATGGGTCTTCCACCGAAGCTTGGTACTCGGTAACTCGGTGTTCGGTAACTTTTTCCCATTAATTTTGTTTGTGTAACACTATTTTACACAAATAAAAAACATTAGAAAAAATTACCGAAAACCGAGTTAACGAATACCGAGCTCGGTGTGAAGAATTAAATTGAATGAAAAAACAATCTTTTTTTTGGAATCAATAAAAAATTTAAATTTAAATGCAATTAAAAAAATAAGATAAGCTCTTGAAATTAAATGTAATAAAATAAATATTTTTCTTTTTAAAACAAGAAAAAAAAATAAAAAAAAAATAAAAATTAGTTCCTATAAATGAAATGAAATTTTAAAGGTAAATGATTTTAAAACAATAAAAATTCAAACTTAAATGCAAACTAAAAAAAAATTAAATGTTGAATATAATTCTTATAAGAAAGACTATAAATATCACAAAACAAATAACTTAAGGGCGAGCACACCTAAACGTTAAACATTCTAAAAGTAGAATTGTTAAAAAAATCCACCAAAGACAACAACCACTTGATCAAATGTAAATAGCAGCGGAACAGCTGCACTTGATTGTAGTTGGCTTCAGTGTTGCCGTTGTGCGACTAAAGGGGCAATTTGACCCTTTTTAAGCGTCAATACCCTCTGACCCGACTTTTTGAAAATTTTGATTTTTTGGCCCTTTTACAAAATTATATGCGACTTTTGCCTCTTTTCAGAGATTTGTTTTGGGAAATGTAAACAAAACCATGCTACTAAAAAATATTTCCTCCTGTAAGTACGAAAAAATTCATCACTTAAAACTTTTAAAGGAAATGCAACTCCTCTTCTTGTAGAAACTCGATATCAGTTTACGTGGCGTACTAAGCTCAGAGGGTAGACTACTGCATTTCGAAGCTGGGGTCGCTGTATCGAATCCCAGTAAAGAAATCATTGACAAGCTCTTAGATTCAGGAGATGTGGTGTTTTCCGAAATAACAGCTTTAACTTCTACCAAAATGTAGGTTATTTTTGGTTTTTCACAAACATTTTCCTAGAATAGGCCGCAAATTCAAAAAAAAATTGTTGAATATAATTGTTTAGGGCCATAAATAACAAAAAAACAAATAAATAAAATAAGTTCTACATATAAAAAAAAAAGTTTTTCTTAAAAAAATTTCTTAAAAGTAAACTAAAATAAGAGAAAAAAAATTATAATATAAGAGAAAAATAATAATTATTCATATAAACTAAATGCAATGCAAAAAATATAACTTTCTAAAAATTTAATTTGAGTAAAAATTATGTTTTCTTTTAAACCAAAAAGATCTAGAAATTAAATAAAAAATAAATAAATAAATAAAAATATTATATTTTAATAATAAAAATTCTATAAATTTAAAAAAATATTAAACATCGTTTTAAAACAATAAAATCTAAAAACTAAAAGAAAAAATATAAAAAAAAAACATTAAACAAATAAAAACTAAATAACCAATAAAAAAATTAAATACAACTCCACATTAAATTTAATTAAACAATTGTTTTTTTTTTAACAGTAAATAAAATAAAGATTAAAAGAGCATTAGATAAAAAAAGAAGATAAAAATTAATTGAAAACAGAAAAAATTTAAAATTATGTTCCTAAAAATTAAACAAAATTTTAAATACATATGTTCTTTTTAAAATATCAAAATTAGAAGAATATTAAATTAAAAGAGAAAAAAATCGAAGAAATTAAACAGGTTTATTAAAAGTTAACTCATATTAAAAAAAAAAAATTATTTTTCATTTTAAAACAATAAAATCTAACACCTAAGTTAAAAAATAAAAAATAAAAATTAAAAAAATGCAAAAAATAAGTCATTAAAATTTAAATCAAATTAAAAAATTATATTTTTTTCTCTTTAAAACAATAAAATTTAAAAACTAAAAAAAAAAGTCCGCTGACTTTGCACACACGGTCTTTGCGGTATACAACTCCGCTTACGACGTGCGCAAGTATGTCCAAAAGACATCTTTAACTAAATAACTTTGGCAGAACTACCCAGTAAAATCACCTTTCCTGATTCGCAAGTGTATTGTGTACTGATTTCCAAGCCCAAGCATGTTGCGGATTCACCTGTATATCTACTATGTATCTCCAATTTCACCACTTCCGCAACAGTTTTAGGAAGAACATTTTCCTACAGACCACTGATCTCCAAACGAATGCACTTAAATACATACGTATGCTTATACACATTCTTGCAATTATGCAAAAGAAAGAATTAAAACGGACAGACGGCATTGAGAGAAATTTGCTTGCAGCGACTGCTATGGCGAGCGTATGTACGTATGTATGTATGTATGCACGTAGTTGACGGACTGTATAATTCAAGTGAGTTCTGGTGTGAAAATGAAATTGCTCGCTCATTGAATATTCGTATTTATTCTGGAAATGTTGAAAAGCAAATACGTCATTGAATCAACATTACCAACCGCCGCCGCCGCCGCCGCAGCAGCAGCAGCAGCAGCAGCAGCAGGAAGAATGGCAGCAACGGTGAAGAAAAATAATAAAGAAATGTAAAATACGGAAATAGTAAAAAATGATGAGATGACAAAATGAAAATGGTGAAATTGGCAGTAAGAAAAAAGGAATTTCATTTGAATTATTTGCTGTGTTTATATGTATGTATGTATAAATGTGGTCTTAAAATTTATCATTATCCAGTTTCTTTTAGTATTTTTATAAATGATGGAATTACAAACGCTTATTGTTTAATATGATATTTTACTCATTAAGAAAATAATGAAATACGTGTTGCATTGTCTAGCGTGAATAACTATTGTTCTCCGAGGCTTATGATGTCATCTGCGGCCGTTCGGTTAATGCGGCGGCGGCGGCGGTCAGTAGGTTAAACGATTTACATAACTTAAACCGCACGCTTAAAATTCTTTAGCAACTGAGTGTCATTTAAATTTAACACTCTAGATTAAAGTGAATCCTGATGGAGACTAGAAAAGTACCCTTCCGTATGAAATGTGGGCAAAAATATAATTATGGACGGATTTAAATGAAAATTCGCTTCTTAGTAAAATTGAGGACGCTAAATTAAAAAATGCAATTTGTTTTTGAATAACTTTCATACGTTCACTGTAAATGTAAAGCTGAAAACTTGGGTTCTTGTGGCATTTACATAGGCATGTACATATGTACATATAGTTCGTTCTGTTTTCAAGAGTGTCAAATGACAGGAATTGGCCTGTAGATGTGCAATAAGGCTTTTTTTAACGGGTTGCTAATTTCATTAAATTTTTTTAATAAGTTAAATGAACTAGATATTACAATATGACTATTTATCAATTGAAATGGTTGTGAAAATAATTTACTTCTAAATTACACGTAGAGGGGTTGCCACATGTTTAAAAAATCAAAGAAGAGTAAAGACATTCCTTAGTTAATTTAAGAGTCCAGTAATTTGAAAGGAATGCATCTAATCAGAACAAATCACTGATTGACCATTGAATATATTTGTAATAAAACAACAAATACGATGTCGTAAACCTTTGGTTTGAAACCATTATTATTTTAGTTAACTAAGCTAGACAAAGAGGTGGAAACCCTCTTCATAGTATTTGCAAACTAAAACCTTCTTAAATCTCTTTCGTCAGACTCTCATATGGTGACACCTATCCATTTCAATAACCTATTTCCTTTTATTCCAATGGAATTTAATTTTTTTGCAGCTGGCAACCGTCTATATGTAGTTAGGAAATAAACCCTTTTCATACAAATTTCTATCGATATCCACCTTTTAATAATTCATTTAACTTAATACAAAGTTTTAACTCAATTTTCTAAAAGATGGCAACTCTTTAAAAAAAAAATAAACCTCTATTGTCTACAGGTCAAAGTTTTTAATCTGCCACTTCATTTTTGAAAATAGAAATAGATAATTAGCACTGATGGCAATAATAGAAACTCTTTTTTTGATCAGTATTGGCTATATTTCTTTTTTTTATCTAAGAATTACTCTTTTTTTATAAATTTCTAGCATATAACACCGCGCAATAGTAAATTTTACTCACAAAAAATCAATATAGTCGCGAAACTATGGGACATATATAGTAAAATTGCTTTTTTAGTTTTTCACTCAGACGTCAGTAATACAATAATTATTTAAACAATTTAGAGAAATGAGTTTAGAGAAAAAGTATGGGTGTCAACTTAAAGAAGAAATTCTGTAGAATTTAAACGGGTATAATTTATTGGTGTATAAGGACTGGTAAGTATTGAAAATGTTCTTTTAAAATTTTATTTTATTATTATTTTATTTATTTGTTTTGAACAAATTATATGTTAAGGACTTATATAAACTCGATAACATCCTCGAATTTCAACCTTCTAACTTTATCAGCTTAAAAAATTACCTATTCGTCCTTGTGAATCCTAGGTGTTTTGACCCCATATTATTTTCATTGTTATTTAATTTTGGTTACTTTTTTATAAAAATAAGTTCATTCTTTAACAAAACCCGTGTAAATCCAAGTTTCCAAATTTGTGTAATATTAAAAAAAATTCAAATACTTTATTCTGCTAGAATTCAATGGGCTACCAAACTGCATACTCAGAATCTAATTAAAAAACTGGAAATTTTTACGAAAATTTTTTGAATTATTTTTTTATTTTTTTTTTTTTGTTGAAAATAACAATATGAATAATATAATGCAAATCTAGCATCACCCGTAGTATAGAAACACAATTTATCTACTTAGTCTTATACCCTTTTGTTGTTCCTTCTTCCCGTTGAATTGAAATTAAAGAGAACACATTAAATTAAGGCTCTGCGTTTTACTGCGTATTTAACACGGAATTATCAACATTTTTAAGTTATATAAATTTTTAAGGCAGTGGCACTCGATTGGTACATTTGTACAGATTGATACATTTTTTTTTTTGTATTCAAAAGATTGGTACAATACAGCGATGTTATATTGCAAAATTTCAACAAATTAATTTTCGTGATAGGGATAAATAAAAATATTTGGGATACGATTTGCACCAAATTTGGCAAATACCCAATCGTGTGACCCTGCTTTTAAACTTGTATTTATACGGATCATGTTAAAGAATGAACTATAAAAAACTAACCAAAATTAAATAACAACAAAATGAATATTTTAAAATTTGTGAAAATTTGATGCGTCTATACTTTTATCGACTACTGTAAATTAGACTGCATCACCAAAAAAAAATGCGGTTTTCCGGCGGGATTATCAAACCTATTATATTTTAAGACTTCTACCAAAATATTAAGATTTACGTGAGCTGGACCGGTTTGAAAATACCTCTAAAAATTAATTTTTTTATGAATAAAAATAATTTTTTAAAGGAATTTTTGGAAAAAATTTCACCAGATGACAAAACAGTTTAAGCTTATAAAACCTACATAAAAATGTTAAAAAATGGTATCAACGGAATCATAATAATGAGATTTTTGATGCTGTTTTTTAACTTGTTTCAAAAATTTGTGTAAGAAAAACTTGAATGAATGCTCCAAAACTTTACCGATATAGACTTGTGAGGTATCAGTAGAAAGATATTTTCTCACCCATTTTATTTCTTTGCAAAAAAAACTCATTTACGTCCCAATTTTTTCTGAGGCTGAGTTCTTTAAGTTTTTCTTAAACCAGTCTTTGAAAAAAGTGCAAAAACGGCATCAAAAAATCGTATTATTTTGATTCCGTTAACAATTTTTTTGAAATATTTTTATGCAAACTTTTTAAGCTTAAACTATTTAGTCATATAAGGTAATTTTTTCAAAAAAATATAAAAAAAAACTGTTTTTATTAATAAAAGACTCAATATTTGGAGGTATTTTCAAATCGGTCCAGCTCACGTAAATCTCAAATTTTTGCGAGATATTTTGGTGAAAGCCTTAAAATGTAATAGATTTTATAATTCCAGTGGAAAAACTGTATCGATTTTTTTTTTGTATAGGGAGTGACGCAGTCTACTGTACATTAGTTGGCTGTGATTACTCGGCCGCATTTTAAAAATTTTCAGGCAATAGCCTAATGCTATTATCGATTATATTTTTTATTGGTTGTGTGAAATATTGTATTTATTTCTTTTTTCAAAATATGCTGAAATAAAAGTGAAAATAGCAAAAAAAAAATTTTCCCAGAAAAAAAAAACATAGCTACGAACACTGCCTAATACATACATAGCAAGTTAAGTAAAAGCTTGTAAAAACTGTAAAGCTTCCTTTCCAGTTTATAATTGAAGCACCCCCAAATCGTCCTGGTTATCTTCGAATGATTCACGGAGTCCTTTTCACAAAATTATAGGTGCATAGGAGAGTGCGCACGGAGTCTTTGCAACGGGTCATCAGATCTGCACTGATACTATCAAATCTTTTAGGAAAAAACGCCAGACAAATTCGTCCAATGAGGGTTAACCCAATTCAGTGCACAAGGCGTAACCTACCTAAGCTTTCAAAATTTTACTTCTACGACATTTAATGAGTTGATTTTGGGTTTGTTTACTAGTATCCTCTCGAAGACGCTTTCTTCAAGTGACACTTCAGGACTTAGCCTCACGAATAGATTCTGAATCTAAGCAATGCACGGAAGGTCCTTTCTGTCTGCTTTGCAGCTGTGTGTGCCAGCCTATTTTTTCTTCAATTTGTACTTCCGTTGTAGCATACTTGGGGGCGCACTAATTTCGAATGTAGCAAGCAGCTAAAAAAACAGCCAAATTAAAGATACCCGTTTCCTCATTTATCTACTTATTTAAGCACAAACAAAAGGCCACAACAAAAATCCATTTAATGTGAGTAATTTGCTAAATTTCGCAAGGCAAATAAATCTCACTCGTTTTTTTTTTTTTGGCAATCGTGCAGTATCTATTTACGTTGGTAATTACTGATTAACATTCTGGCCAACTGCAGCAGCTTTCCAAAAAAAAATTTGGAAAAGCTGAGGTGTGTTGGCCATAATCTATGAGTAGTGGCCAGTAAATTTTACCAACTGACATTTAATGTTTTCTCAAGAGCTGGCGAACAATTACGTTTAGATACTTACATATGTACAGCAGCATGCATATGTATATTTAAGTATGTGTGCATAAAACTGTAGAGTTATCTGCACGCTCGAACACCTCAGTGATCGACCACGCACAAACACTCAGTCTGGCACACAAACACACACACACACTATACAAATTTTGCATTCTAGAGGAATTTTCAGCATTCCATTTCTTGGAATTTTTACTCTTTTTTCTGTTGATGTATGTTTTTTATTTATTTTTTTTTATTTTTTTTTTGTTGGCATTTAGTTGGCTTTCCTTTTAATTCTCATTATACGTATTACCTAACCCGCATAGAATAAATAGTTGCAACAATTTTTGTTTGTGCAAAGCAAAGTGAAAACTTTTTAGCAGAAAATCAGAAAGCAAAAGTCAGTGCGAGGGCGCAGGCGGAAAGGAGGCGATGGCCGAGGAGGAAGCAAGCATGAAAGGATGCAAATAAGGGCAAGCGGAAGTAGAAGAGAAAAATGTGAAAGAGCAACAGTAAGTCAACTACTATTTGGAAGTATGTGTGTGTGTGTGTGTGTGTGTGTGTGTTGGCCAATCCATGTTTGTGTTGCTCAAGTATGTGTTTGCATGCATAATTGCGCGCTTGGCTATGTACGAGAGTGTATGTATGTATGTGTGTATGTACGTGTATGCGTGGGTGCGCTTGTGCGCCGGCAAATGTGCACGGAAGGCAGATAAAAGCCAGAAACCACTTGAAAATTTAATTTGTCAAGGCGACATTTATCAGTCGCAAAAAAGCAACAGCAACGGCAACAGTAAAAGCAGGCAGCAACAAAAAATCCACAACAATAACAATATGTACTAGCAGCAGCAAAAACAAATAAATGTGCAACATAAAGAAAAATGTTGCAAGTTAGTTTCGATTTATGCACCGCAAGTTGCCGTGCCAAGCCAAGCCGAGCCAAGGCCAGGCAAGACTGCAACTGCTACAACAAAATGCCATCGCAATCTTGATGCGCAGTATACAAACATACACACATACATACATTTGTATAACAACTAAAAGAGTTGGCAAGTGGGAGGTGTACTTGGCTGGTTGGGCTCAAAAAAGCTTGGTCCTTTCGCTTGTTACTTGCCTCTTTGATTTGTTAGTTGCTGCAGTAACAGTTGTTTNGAGCCGAGGCAAGGCCAGGCAAGACTGCAACTGCTACAACAAAATGCCATCGCAATCTTGATGCGCAGTATACACACATACACACATACATACATACATTTGTATAACAACTAAAAGAGTTGGCAAGTGGGAGGTGTACTTGGCTGGTTGGGCTCCAAAAAGCTTGTTACTTGCCTCTTTGATTTGTTAGTTGCTGCAGTAACAGTTGTTTTGGTTTTTGTTGTTATTATTATTGCAGCTGCAGTTGCTGCAGTTAGTGTAGTGCATGTAGTAGCATGTTGTTGTTGTGACCGTTTTTGCTATTGTTCGAAACTTCCAGCGGGAATTGCTTGTCGTACATGCCAAGTACATGAAGCCAACGTCAACTGCAGCAACCAACTCCTTGTGCCCACCACCGCCGAAGTGAGTTTCATCTTCATCCCCGTCTTCATCTTTGTCGTGCTGGCTTCAACACCACTACCACCAACGTCAACTCCGCCACTATCGACTCTAATGCCATAATAATTTTACTTGATTTCCCTCTTTGCCATTCTTTCTTAAAAGTCATTAGAGTAGGACGTCGCACAGTGGTGCCAAACAGTATTTTACTGCTCACTTAATGATAATTTTGTTTTCAATGACAACTATTTAGTAAAATTTTAAAAGGATTTGTCCAGCCCGATTTCGTAGAGCAAAGTGCACAGAAAGTAGCAGTTTTAAAGGAGATCGATTCTTTTGTTGCAGTTAATAAAAGTTGCATAATAAAAACTTATTGAAAACAATTAAAGTGTTTCCCCAAGAGGAAAACAAATTCACAGTTAAAGTTTAATTGCTGTAAAAAATTGCCACCAAAAATTTAAAATTTTTTTATTCAGAATAAAAATAAGAGCGATATAAAAAGCGATAGAGGTAGAGAAAGGGATAAAGATAAAGATAAAGATAAAGATAAAAACCCAGGCATTGTGGAGTGGAAGAGCGCACTGCTTACCACTACACCACAGCGGCGGCCATTTTCGGATTAGATCAGGATTATTTCGGGACCGTTTTAAGACTTGCTTGAGATCATTTGGGAAAAAGTTCAGGACTATTTCGGTACCTGTTCAGGACCATTTAGGAGCTATTAGAAGACCATTTCGCAACAGTCCACCACTATTTTATGACTATTTGAGACTACTTCAAGACTATATTTGGACTAGTTTGGGTTCATAGGAAGAACTGTTTTAGGACCATTTCGAGTTAGTTCATGACCATTTCTAGCATAACCTATTTACATACATATGTTTGTAACTGAATTGTATGCCAAACCGCACACAGACGGTGGTGGGCACTCTATTCCAGTCTAATACTAGGCACTGCGGTTGAAATTCAACCATTAAAATTAGGGAAGATGAGGTGAAGTGAAATGAGTTCAGGTGAAGTGAGTTTAGATAAGTTAGAGGTCAGATGAAGTTGAGGTGATATAAGGGGAGTTTAGGAGAAATAAAATTAGTTGGGTCGAGTTGAATTGAAGTGAGGTGAGGTGAATTGAGTTGAGATAAGATGAAGTGAGTTCGGGTCAAGTGAGTTAAGGTGAGTTAAGGTGAACTGAGAGGAGTTGATTTGAGGTTAGTTAAGGTGAGATAAGGATAGTTGAGGTGATTTAAAGTGAGCACTGGTGAGTTAAGGTAAAATGCGTTGAACAGCATAACATAACAAAGCAAACCATAGTATAACATAACATAAGATAGCATAACATAGCATAATATAACATAACATGACATATCCCATTGATAAGTTTTATTTTTTTCTTTGTG
>NW_016169557.1:11337-17213 GCF_001687245.7 Rhagoletis zephyria
AGTGTATTTCTGCCATGAAAAACAGCTTCTCATAAAAATACAATCGCCGTTCGGAGTCGGCGTAAAACTGTAGGTCCCTCCGCTTTGTGTGACAACATCAAGGCGCACGCCACAAATCGGAGGAGAAGCTCGGCCAAACACTAACATATGTGTAAGCGCCAATCTATTATTATTATTTAATCCGAAAATGGTCCAAAAAAAAGGACTGAACTAGTTCCGAAATAATACTGAACTAGTTTTTGAATGCTCCAGAACTAGTCACAAAATATTCCTCAACTAGTCGTGAATTAGTCCATGAAACGGTCCCGAAATGATCCTGAAATACTCCAGAAATAGTCCGGAAGTAGCCTTGATACGGTCGAAAAAGTCGTTGACTTGTCTCGAGATGATCTCTGCACCGTTTGTGAACAGTAAATACCAGTTCGGCACCACTATGCGTCGCCGATGCGTGAGTTGAAGCAGTCAAAACAACAGCAAACTGAGCAACAGCACCAGCAGCAGCACAGCAGCGGTAACAAACAGCAAACGGTTTTGAACACTTGTTACAATTCATTTTAGCGCTCAGACAAAGTAGCCGCTGCGAACTAAGTGGTGGTTGTGATGGTGGGCGAAGCTAAAATTAGTTACAGATGGATGGCTAAGCACAGTGTGGCAAGCGAAGCCAGAAGCAATGAAAAATCATGTCCTTTAGGTTCGTAATATAATTTACCTTAATTTGGGTTAATTAATTTAATATCAATCAAACTTAATTCCTTTCGTGGAAAATATTCCACATAGGCTTGATAAACTTGTACCATACTCGCGCTCAAATTTTATTATACATACATGCAGATTTGAACTACATACATATAATCATTTCTAAGGGCCTAATCATAGATACACCTCAACAAAACGAATAAAGCATAGAGGGAAAGTTAATTATACATAACACTCGGCTAAGGAATTGAGGCGAAGGTGTTTACCAAATATGTTTATTTATAAACTTCAGTTTTAAACATCTGAGACTGGGAATCAATAAAATAGTGAGGGGCTTAGAACATAACTGAATACTTAAAAAGTAAATGATACAAGATTTTTCGGCTCTTTCGAGTTGTTGTTTGAGATCATTTATTAAGTTTACTCGATTTGTTAGGGATTTTCTCAATATCTATTCTTGATAAAGCGAAATTTGTTTGGTATTTTCCCAGAATTTTCGCCGGACCTAGAAGATTTTTCGTGTATTTTCATAATCTGTTGAGTTTCTTTTCGTTTGGGCAAATTTTCAGATTTTTCGGAAACATTTTGAATACTTAGCAGCCGTTATAAAATTTCTCTATTCTACTCTGGATTTCTCGGAATTCTTTGCTAAATTTTCAATACCAACAATATGTTTTAATTTTAACTTTAAGGTTGCGGCGATCCCCTATCTTAGGATCGACCTTAAACTCTATACATATTCTGTTTCTATAGAAGTTTTAATGGAGACCTTTTGGTCATCGTACAGCTTTCTAAGTAAAAACACTAGCAGCTGATTGTCAAAAAATGCCTACAGCTGCTTTGGATTTACCGAATAAGAAAAACTAGTCACTTGTCACTTTTATTTAATTTTCGAAATGTGTTGAACCAAAAAAACCTCGATAAAAATGAGATAAGTCATGGGAAATTCCGTAAGATTAAACAAAATATAACAAGTTAAAAATAGGTATTGTAAAAATTTCAAAACCAAGCCATACTCCTCAAGTGCTGCGGAAAATCCAAATGTCGTCGAAATAACGAAGTTTAAATAAAAATACCGAAATTTTCCGAATTAAACACAAAAGGTCACGGAAAATTACGAAATGCTTTGAAAATTTTCGAAAAACTCGATAAATTTCTGAAAGTTTCTAATGAAACACACAAACTTCAAACAGAAGGGATGGATTCAGCAAGCTTCGAAAAGCCTACGACAGTTCCACTTTTAGACAGTCCCAAAAAAAAAAAAAAAAACAAATACGCACAAAGATTTAAGAAAATTTTGAAATAGCACCAAAATTCGTTTTTAATTTCACACAAGTATGGCAAAATGCATAAAAACTTAAAAAATCAGAGAGTGCTGTGTACAGAGTGAAATTTGCTCTGCATGAAAAGTATCGCCAATAACGAGACAATATTTTTTGAAGACGATGGTAGTTGGAGTAAATTGTGCCTAAATTTAAAAAAAACGACTGGACATATAGAATTGGCTAGATAAACACATCGTCGATAGGGCCCTGCACTGACATGAACTTTTTAGTTTGGAATGGTTTGGTCATTTTTGGTTTGTGTAAAAAAAAGGTTTTATCAGGCTATAAGCAATTCCATATCAGCACAAGGCCTAAAAAGAAAATACCCACTCATTGATTTTTAAAAATTGGACAGAGAGAAGTGTACAGTAAAAAATTGTCATTTGAGTGAGTGAATATCTAGTTCTTTAGGTTTGTCATTTATTTTTTGGCCACTTTTAACACTCATATTTTTTAAGTTAAAATTTTTGTCTAGTCACCGTTAATTTTATACCAAAATACGTACAGTTTTGAAAAAACGAATAATTTACGCCCAGTTTACAAATAAACACAAATTTATGTTCAGCTTTTAAATGATCAAAAATATATGGCCATTTTTTAATTGGCTGGCCGAAAATTTATGTGCAGTGTTTAAAATCTATATTCTATTTTTATCTCACCATAAATGTATGTCCTGTGAAATGTTCAAACATTTATGTATGCCGATTCTTAAATTTATGTCCAGTTTAAAATTGGAAAAAATGTATGTCCGTATCTTATATAACCAAAAAAATTTAATCAGTTCTTTATTGCGCAAAAATGTATGTCGAGATTTTAAATTACCAAAAACGTATGCCGATCTTAAAAATTTTGTATGTCCAGTTTTTAAATTACCAAAAATTGTTGGCTAGTTTTTGATTGTCAAAAACTTTCTGTTCACTTTTATATATCCAAAAATATATGTCCAGTTTTTAGTTTTATTCAAACGATATATTTCTTGTCACACATATTTGTGATCATAACCAATAACCGCCTAAGCCGAAAAATGTGAATTCGAGAAAACCCGATTTAAACATTTTGATTCTAATGTTATGTCGAATTTCCACTGGGCTTTGAAATGACAAGAAAATTGTAGGCATTTAAAAAATACCATTTGGAAATGAATTTAATGACACTTTTTTAAAGTAATGACAAAAATATTTTTTAATGCTCAAGTTTGTCAATATGGGGAACACAAAAATTTTTCGTCTATAACTTTTTAAATAGCCTAGCTGACCAGATGGACATTTCAAATACGCATGGGATAGTAATTGCCGAATACATATATAACTCAATGTATATAAGATTGATACATAAAATCTTTCAGGTTGTTTTTGTTATGTGTGAGTGATTGAACTAACATCTGCCATAATAATATTTGGTAAATATGTATTTTTTCGTTGTTGTGCCACCAAAGACTAATTGTAATATACCCGAACTCTTCTTCTGGCCGTACTCTTAAAAAGTTTCAAACTAAAATTTTGAACAATTTACATATGTATGTAACTATGTGCGTAAGTAGATTGCCCACTCTTTCTCAAAAATTCATTGGTTCATAATTTTGCGTACTTCGTACTTAAAAAACTTCACAAAATCTCTCTAGTCATTATCCTAAATAATGTTCTAACAGCTTTCATACTCGTTACTCCTTTATTATGCACTTCTACTGGCAGCTTTCTGCCAGTCTAACGCGTACTGGAAATTGCGTTACCCTCGAGTTAGTTTACTGAAGTCTAATGAATGGCTTTGAAGCAGCTATGTATGTATGTATGTATGTATAAGTGCAACATACCAGACAGCAACAAGCCAGCCAGCTGGGATGAAAAAATCAATTCCTGCGTTCCACCTACACCGCTGGCTTGTAGAAACTCGTACTTCTTAAGCTTCGTTTGCGGATTTTTCGCTTAGTAACCAGATATTAAGTGGCTGTAGCCAAGCACTTAGCACAAGCAACCTTTTCAGGATAAATAAGTGTGCCCGAAGATAGCGCCGTAAAGCTGAATTGTGAAGTGAGAAAATCGTTTCATCATAGCTGATTCATGCAAAATCTCTGAATTAATTCACTCACTGATTTAAAGATTGTTATTGATGGAGTTTTATGTACAAATGTAGTTGCAACACTTTATTAGCTCAATCACTGAGCGATTGAAATTGTTGTGGTTGTTGCGATGTAATTAAGTTGTATTCTTTCCGATTGCACTTTTAGTTACTTACTGAGTTAGTTTGTTTCATTTTTAGTGTATAATGGGATGGGGAAGTAGAAGTGGAAAATATTAAGCACACAAAACGGGCGTGCGACAAACAGCTAAAGGTATGAAAGTGAGCTTATGTTTAGTGCACACTCACTCCATTCACTCATGAGTTTTCTTGCTTACTCACTTCTTCAACCAACAACGTCGTTCACTCGCCTGTTCGTTTAATCAGATATTTATCTTTTGCACTGGCAATTTAACTTTAATAATACCCTTTATCGTTACAGCATCGGCTTATAGGGCAGTAAAGTTAATGTAGCGTTGGCCATTGCAATAGCAACAACAAAAACAATAAAGTCTACTACAAATCGACTTCGATATCGACATCGACATCGTCAACAACATCAATAGCAGCAATAGCAAATCAGCAACTAAGTTACATGGCAGTCAGCAATATTGGCTTTTTATGCTATGCTTGTGCAACAAAATACTGCTAATCGACAAGTCAACACAGTGAGTGCACACACACAATACACATACATACTTACACACGTACATAAATATATACACACATACATAGTTGTGTACATATGTATACGCACAAATACAAGAAGGAAAACATAATTGCAGGACATTTGCAATATATCTATTTATTAAGTGTTCGTTGCTGATTTTGCTGCTGCGATGCTGCTACTTGTAAACAACAACACCAGCAGCATATTGTCGAGCAAATAACAAGGGCTTACACTGTGGAGTAAAATTGGATATTTAATTTAGTGCGATTGCGACTCTCAGCCTTAAAACATTCTTATTATACAATCGAAACTGGTCGAGTGAAAATAGTATGCAATTTCATGTTCCTTGCGGCATAAATAGAGGAGTTATAACAAAAACCCAATATCTGAGCAATCTGTTGTGTGGAGGCTATAGGTTATAGTGACCCGCTCTTTGTAATTTTCTGTGCAAGTTTTTTGTTCCAAGGTTCGAATCCTCGGGCAGCGGCCGTTCTTTCATTTAATTTGTTCAATCAAAATTTTCAGTTCATAGATTTTATTGCTTTTAAAGAAGAAAGAAAACATATATACGCATTTAATTTAATTTGATTTTTAGAAAGTTATTTATGTTTTTTTTTAGTTTAATTTCATTTTTATTTTTTGTTTATTCTAATTTTTAAATTTTATTGTTAAATTAGTTAATTATAAAAGCAAATATTTTTAAAGCAAGCTTTCTAAATATGAACGAAATCGGACCATTAATACTGGTTTACCAAATATATCGACTCGTGCGCCACCTATCGGCAAAAGAAAGCCAGTCGTTTGCCCTTTGAACGCTAGGATTTGTACATATGTATACAAAATGCATTCAACGGTAATTAAAATTAAATTATCGATTGCTGTTATCGATATCACTAATAAAAACGATAATGGTATCAATATTGCTGGAAATTTTGTGTATATCGATTGATTTATATACATATAAAAAAATCGACTACACTATTAATCCCGGTTGCTTCAACGATTAAAATACTGATTTTTTTATAAATTAACGTAGCTATGGCCTTCGTAATATAAACGACAAATGTTGGAATGCCCCGCAATTTTAACTTGAACTGTTTTCCACTACATTTAGTCTCAATGATTCCGAT
>NW_016169558.1:0-4477 GCF_001687245.7 Rhagoletis zephyria
CAAAAATATGTACACACATATGTATGTATACAAAGCAAACATACTACAAACATTCGCACTTCGCCTTGTTGTCACATATTTATGCACACACCATCATACAAACATATGTACATTAGACCGGGTCGTTGAATGTTCAAAGTTTGAAAGTTTACTTCGAGAGAAATTTAAGAGCTTGGATCATTGAAAAAATGCTTACCTAAAAAACGTAAAATTCTATGGCGACTAATGGCTACCCTACACTGATGAAATTGAGATTGTAAGTCCAAAAAAGTAATATACGTCATTACGATTTTTTAAATGATATTTGATAGTCAAAAATATTTTATGAACAATAAACATATACCACTTTGAAACTGAGTTATAAATAAA
Source organism: Rhagoletis zephyria (assembly GCF_001687245.7). Lineage (NCBI taxonomy): Eukaryota > Metazoa > Arthropoda > Insecta > Diptera > Tephritidae > Rhagoletis > Rhagoletis zephyria. The sequence continues at coordinate 370 of NW_016169558.1, forward strand.
AAAGTTATTTATGAACGAAACTCGTTTTTGACTGTTTTAACGCCTTGCTGAGCGTTAAAATTATCCCGAAGTAAGCTTTCAAACAGGGAGGGGTTACTCCAAACCTTTTTTCGTAGCCCAGGCTAATATATTCAACATATACATCAGTGATGTTGCGAATATTTGCATTCGCATTCGTTATGCGAATGATTATTTTACACATTCGCATTCGCATCAATTGATACAAATGTTTTGCAAATGCGAATAAGTACATGGGCAGAGTGTCCACTATAATATTGTTAAAATGGCTCTAAGTCTGTTTAACCAGGGGCGGACAATAACCGGCTTTTAGCTTCAGTCGCTAAACAGTTAAGTAGTATATCAAGCAACTTTGATGTGCCTTCAACAAGTACTGCCAAAAGTCTAATAAGCAACATAGAAATAATTTTGGATTCCTCCAGCGAAAGCGAAAGCTCGGATGTAGAATGTGGAGACATTAAAAAATGTGAAGATCAAGCTCAATTGAAGACTTATCTTAAAGAAAATCGAGCTCATCTCGGTTAAAATCCTCTCGATTGGTGGAAAACTAAACTAAAATACGACAAATTGACAGATCTGGCCAGCGTTCCAAGTGAGCAATTGTTCATGGGAGAAAAAGCAGCAAAATTACTTTTTTTGAAATATAATATGGCCCTTTTGAACTTCGACTACTAGATTAAAACATTACAAAATGTTTTAATAATTTACAAAATTTTTAAGTAGTAAAAACGATGACTTAAGTTGATTATAGCTTTTTTAATGTTATTCCTAACATTCGTATTCGCATATTCGCATTCGTATTCGCATTCGCGAATGTGAAAAATATGACATTCGAAGCAACCCTAATATGCATACACATGTAAATAAATGCTTGTAAAGGTAGGACTGTAAAAGTTTAATTTAGCTACCAGTACGTTCGTTCATGCTTCTTCTTCTAACCGAAACTAAGCGTGTAAGCACNGAGCGTGAATTAAAAACAAAAAAATGTCTAGTTTACATATGTATATACATATATAAGTAGAAAGAGAACGAAAGATGCGCTGTAGGTATTTGCAACTTGCTGGGAATTACGTTGAAAATGGGGGAAAAGTCACAGCTCGGTTCAACCCATTTGCGATAACTAATTTGAAGGTGCTATCAAGATGCATACGAAATGCGATGCACTTGTTAACACAAAGTCGAATTGCAACAACAACAACAACAACAACAACTTCACCATACCAATGTAATCGTAATCATATTGTCGGCAGTGATGCACGTAAAGACGGCAGCGTCGGCGGCTGCAGCAGGGAGGGGGGAGAGCAACATCACATTTCTACTTAATCGTTGATAAACAAGGTGAACCGATGCCGATGTGTAGAGGTAGGTTCGTGTTAATCTACGGCGCGCTACAGGGACATAGCGACAACTCGCCACATCGCCACATCGCCAATCTGACAATTCGCCAATTTATGCAACAACTGCAAGCTGCCAAGACCGCTTTGTGCCGTAGTTGTGAATGTTGGAAGAAGCGTCACTTCGGTGCGAGGATCATTTTCGCGAAGAGACATTTGCCGCACGAAACCCAAACACTGGAAGAGGGCCAACGAGCAACCAATAAAAATCGTCGCCGCTGTCACACCATTCGGCAATGGCCGTGGAAATTGCAAATGGCACTTGTAGTGCGGCCACCGGTGGCGTGTTGCATGTCGTCGCACATTAGAGTCTAACAAGGGAAAGGTCAGAGAAGCGCAAAACGCTCAAAGCCCGTGCTGGAGTTGATTGCGGAAGGGGGTGTGGCGGCGCGGTGTTGGCAATTGTTTAAAGAATAAAAATCTTGAAGGGCATAATTACAAATTAATTGAATTAATATTTTTTTGTTGCACGATATGCGGGTGTTGGAAGAAAGTGAAACGGAAGCATAGGAAGATGCGGCGGGAAGCGGTAAGTGGGCGTCGATTGGGTGCAGTTTGGCATTTGAAAAACGAAGTACTGTTAAGAGCAATTGAAATGAATTATTTGCAAAGACTATTGTATACTAGCGGTTAATCTGTGTAATAGGCAATTGCTTTTTAAGGCGGGGAATTGTGGAAATGAATTTAGAAAAGGTGATGCGATCGTTGGGCAACTAAAAAATTATGTTCAAATGTCGCACAATAGATATGGATAGGTATGCACTCAGAGAGAAAATATTTTTGGAAAGAGCTTTCAATTACACTGTGCAACAATTTCGGGGTCATTGTCAGGCGGCGGAATGACTCCAACTCAGGATGAAAGTCCTAGACCCATATGGTAAAACCTTAAAATTTGTTGCAATTTTTTGCCTGCCCGTTTTTAGAAGAAGTGTTAACAACGGTTAAAATTCATTTCGGAGCGAAATGTGTAATTTATGTACCTACATATAGCAAAATTTCGCGAAAGATAATTTGTAAAACATTTTAACTCTTTCACGAAAGGATCGTTTGGACCCCTTTTTTGGAAGGTCTGATTAAAATTGGGGATGTCGCTTGAGGATTAAAATGTTTTAGAAAATTATTTGCCCGAAAATTTCAGTGGGGGTATTCTCAGACAAAATCATTATACAAAGAAGGTAAAAGACCGCATAAAAAACAATGTGTCTTCTTGAAATATTTCTTCGATAGTTGTTTCTCTATTTCAACTACTCTATCATTCTAATTTCCTAATTATTGTCGCAAAGGCTTTTTCGTTTAGGTATGTACGTACATATATGAGCAGATCTCACGACTTGTTGGATTTCTTAGTGTCACTCCCTTCAAATTCAAATCAATGCAGTTCCACTAACAAGTACAAATAAAATTAATAAATCAAGTAGGGATTTCAACAATTTTAGCCTTAAAATGTTTATTTAGGCGAAAAAGTACCGAAGTTACTAATTTTTCTCTGTCACTCGAAAAAATTACAATTGCCTTTTTTATTAACTTTGGGTAATTTTCAAATAGAATGTTCATATTAGAGGCAATGGACGTTGGTATCAAATACAACATATGGGCGAATCCGAGAATAGTCAACCAAAATCTGAAAAATATGCATGCAATTCAAATTCTCACGTTTTTGTGTTGAAAAAGGCATACTACAACATATTTTTATTTCATATTTCTTCTTACTTCTTGAAACAGAGCTCCAAATAGCCTCAGTTTTAAGCACTATATCTTTGAATAAAATACAACAATATCGTTTTAAATAAATAATTTTTTTTTCAACGGAAAAAAGGGTAACGTCCAATTACAATTGTTTTAAAGTTAATTCAATCTTTAGTTTGCTTTTATATGACATTTAGTAAACTTCATTATTTTTTCTTCAAAGTATTTTTGTAGATTGTGCTATCCATGCATGACAATTTGCGCAAATCGGTTGACTTTGATGGTCATATCAAAATCGCTTCATTTTTCACTAACCTCCGAACACAAAATTTCGAAGGAAAATACACAGACATTAATTCAAATTCAAATTTCCATTCTTTAGTTTTCATAGTTCCTGCTGTATACCTTCCCGTATACCACAAAAAGTGTTAACTTATAATTTTTTTCCCGCGCCAAAAAATCAAAGAAGCGTCCGAACGTAAAGTCCGCAACGCTATGATTTGCCCATATCCGTGAAGTTCCAAGAGTGTCAAACCAAATCAAAACAAGTATTCCGGCGAATTGATAAACTTCTCCCGCTTTGAAATCGGTTAAAAATGGCAGCATGCAGAATATCTGTCGAGGTTATGTTGTAATTTTTGCAATGTTACGTAACTGCTCCGTAACTATTGCAAATGCACCTTCTGAACGCGTTTAAGTGTACTTCTGATCAACTGAACAGTTGAGTATTAGATTATCGTAATATTTTTCTGATAATTTGACACAACAAGTGTGTACCTTTGACAGTTGAATTTGACAGATAATGTATCAAGCCGTTGCTCCAAACCATACTATCCCAGAAGGAGAATGTAATGTATCAGTAAAACAACAAATTTTATTTTTAATATTTTTATTGAGCTTTGTACCACGATTGTTTATTAGGAAAAATTGAAAAATCAACAAAGTCTAAGCGGTAGAAGTTATAGCACTATTTCGGAGATCACCACATCTCCTCATCAGACTTCTTTTTT
>NW_016169558.1:6805-17212 GCF_001687245.7 Rhagoletis zephyria
CACAGACATTAATTCAAATTCAAATTTCCATTCTTTAGTTTTCATAGTTCCTGCTGTATACCTTCCCGTATACCACAAAAAGTGTTAACTTATAATTTTTTTCCCGCGCCAAAAAATCAAAGAAGCGTCCGAACGTAAAGTCCGCAACGCTATGATTTGCCCATATCCGTGAAGTTCCAAGAGTGTCAAACCAAATCAAAACAAGTATTTTTTAATCAAAAAATACAACCAACTTCAATTCCCATATAAAATATTGGAGTACCGTTAATTTCTTCCGATAGAAAAAAAATCGAAATCGGTTGACGTGGTCCAAAGTTATGCGGTAACATACATAAAATAAAAATATTCCGGCGAATTGATAAACTTCTCCCGCTTTGAAATCGGTTAAAAATGGCAGCATGCAGAATATCTGTCGAGGTTATGTTGTAATTTTTGCAATGTTACGTAACTGTTGCAAATGCACCTTCTGAACGCGTTAATGTGTACTTCTGATCAACTGAACAGTAGAGTATTAGATGATCGTAATATTTTTCTGATAATTCGAGACAAAATGTTATGTGTACCTTTGACAGTTGAATTTGACAGCTAATGTATCAAGCCGTTGCTCCAAACCATACTGTTCCAGAAGGAGAATGTAATGTATCAGTAAAACAATCCATTTCACATTCTAAAATGCATTTTTTCCCCAAGGCGATGTCCTAAGAAAAGTTTTGGAACTTTTTGAATACATTACAATGCTGATTACATAGTTAGCAGTAATATAATCGAGAACTCATAAGAAATACATTATATTATTTATCACGCATGTAATGCATTAGTACTTTTCCGTCTGGGATGCTAAATCTGCCTAAAACTCTAATGACTTCGCATGTTATGGTTTGGAGGTATCGATATATGTAAATTAAGCGAAAAAAGTTCATATGAAAGTACAACTCTGAACTTAATTACTATCAAGCGGGGGCACTATCGATATTTTTGCTGCTTCAGGCTGTTAGTCTCTTTTACGATACTCGTAAGGTTTGTTTCAAAGATTTTGTATGATTTTGAAGCCCTATTTAATTTTGCGCGGAAAATGTGATCATTTGGCCTACTGTGCAATGTATGTATTTTTTTACAGCTTCTTCTAAATATACTTGTTGATTTTTTTTATATATTTTATATTTAATCATTATTACGCTAATAACGATTTTCAGCAAACTTTTGGATTATTTTCTGCCAAATTTTTTCTAAAATAAAATAAAAACAAATAAAAGTGTATAACAATGACTAAGTGACCATCACCGTCAAGGTGCAGGAATGGTATTTTCAGAGATAGTGAGAGATAGTTCTAGCTTTAATTTAAGCCAGGAAGGTTCTAACACCTTTTGTTTCTTTGCTAGAGCTTCTAAAATATTACAAAAACGCGATTTTTTGACACTTTGACCTCATTTTTTTTCCTGGAGCCGATGGAAACGTTATGCTTACGGATTCGTAGTCAGCACAAAAAAGTCTATCAAAAACAGCTTTAACATTTGCCGTACCAAAATTTGTGTCTATTTTTGTTGGCAATATCCAGAATACTCTAAATAGCTAAACAATGATATTCTGGGTTGTTACGAATGACTTTACATAACCTCGCCCCCCTCAAAGGGAAATCCTGCGGCCAGCCCCATATGCATATATGTAGAAACACATATACACATCTTTCGTTTGAGACAATTAGCTTTGAGAAAGTTCATTTCGGTGTTTGGTTATTATTTTTTTCCTCTTTTGTTCTTCATTTTTTAATGGTTTTACTTTGAGAAACACTTGAAAATGATGTCCGTTATAGTTTTTTAGTTTGAAATTGGATTAAATGCGGCTAATTTGCGGCGCGCGTTCGTTTTAATGATAGCGTGTTCCCATAGTAAAAGCAACACTGCTCGGCGGCACTTGCATCTATGTACATTTCGAAGAGATGCGAGAGCTTTCATTTGGTGTCTCATTTAGTGCTTAAAGTTCATAGACATGAGTTGGTACGCAATAAAATTTAACTAATTCACTAGATTACGGGAGTATTTTCCATCGAGATCGCACAGACACGCACACTAACTAGCTTTTCTTTTTCTGAAGATACATACATATGTACAAAGTGGGAACAAATCTTGCCGAACATTTAATGTGGAAACTAATAGTTTTTACTTTTCTTCATTGTGGAGCAGCGGTTTATTTTCAGCGAAAAATATGCTAGATTTACATAAATAAAAAATATGTAGATATGTACTTATTCAGCCCAGTAAAAGAAAGTAAGAACCTACGTGGAGATACATATTTATGTGCGCGCCAATGTATTTAAGCGAAAGTTTTTTATTTACTTTAGAAATACGAAAAGCATTCTTAATTCCAAATGGCTTGCCCTCACAAAATCAATATAAAAAAAAACACTAATCCAAAGAGTTCATTTCGAATACATATCGCACACGTTCCTCAAAAGCGCATTAAATCAAATTGTGTCATTGTTGATATTAAGCGCTGAAATGGTCATAGAAATTTCTGGGAAAAGCTGTAGCAAGATTTTGAAGAGCAAGTGCGATATGTATTATGTAGTAAATTTAAAAGGAACTTATCTTGTGACTCTTCAAGCTCAGGTCGTTCCTTTAATAAAGGGACTTATAGATACATACATATCGGTGTTTCCATGCAGCCGTACGCGACATTCGTACGCTTATGGAGTAACATACTTAAATCTCTCAAAAATAGAAGTTACTAAAAAACCCAAAAGTACTATGATTAAGAAAAATATAAGCAGCGTCGAAACTTTGATGTGGAAAATATCCGTTCAAAACAAGGTGTTAACGTACGCGACAAAAAATAAGTGTTTTTAAGGCACATATACATATATATATGCGAAAGTCTGCGAAACATGGGGGGTTTTTCTTTCTTTAAAAATTCCCAAACCAAGCTAAATAATGTACCTATACAATCCTTCCAATTTTTAATAGAAGTTATCTCTGGTTAGTTTTTATGAAAAAAAGAACATAATAACGTACGCGACAGATTTTACCCCATACAATATTTTTGCTTGTAACACATACTAAATTAAATTTTTAATTTAATTTTTTCAGTTATTTCTCTCCACCGTTTCGCGTTTTCAAAACCTTTTTCCGCCAGCTGAATACGAAATTTGAAGTTATAAAGCCGTTTGAATTCATTGGCTTGCATTTTCGGTTTACATTTTCATGGAAAGACCCATATGTAAATGCTGCAGCTTCTTTGATATAGTGTGTTTCTATGCCTCGTCTACATACACATCACACATACTTTGCAAATATGATACAACGAATTAAATTCACAATAATCCATTCAGTCAGCGAAATGCATTGATGTTGGTTGTTTTGTGGAAATTTTCTAAATTAAATCTTCCAAATATTTCGATGTACATAGGTAAGCAAAAAAGCTACTTTGTGCAACAGTAATTAGCTTTGACATTTAATTAGCGTGAACTTAAAAAGCAACCAGTAAAAATAGCGAGGCGTAACGGTGTGAAATTTGTGTAAACGTCGTATGTTTGTTTGTATGCAGGTATTTACTAGTTAAACAAACAAAAGCCAACAAATAATAGATAATACGCACGCAAACACACTTACAATTATTTTTATGTAGTACATATGAATGTGTGTGGCTTTTTATAAAACTAATTAAATAAAAGTGTAAAATTTCAAATCCAAAGCCAAATATAAAAAACAACATACTATACGTACATAAGTATATATGTATATATTTAAATATGCTTATTAGCACATCTGAGAGCATCAATGTTCATTTAAATACGTTTGGATAAGAGATCCCTGTCGGAGAATAAACTACTTTAAAAGCAAATTAATAATTACCTTTTTATTAACTAAAGCTGGTGGGAATTCATATTCACCAAAGCGAGAAGAAGACTCGAAAGCTTGAAAAGGAGGGGTATATATAGGCTTTACCAGAAGTCGAAGCTCGACCAGATGAAATCAATTAATAGTTTCGCTATTTGATGTCTAAAAAAGGTCTGAAGGTCTGAATTAGGGGGGATGAGTCGATGATGATTTGTAACGGCAAGCTTCTGAATATTGGAGAAATATGAAAATTTAGATTGAATAATGGGAATTCGTTCTAATGGCCGGTTACCATGACTGAATATTTGCCTAAATATTGGCGTAAATTAGTACCGCGATCGTGGGACCAGAAAAGTGTTGGTGTCTTTCCCAATAATTATATTTTTTTTTTAACATACATACATTCTAAACTTACTACAATAGCATGCAATTCCTGGCTTACGCCGATGGTAAACGAGGACAAGACGAGAAGTATCTCTGGCATTGAACAAACAGTCAGCACATTCGCGTCTTGGCACCGACGTCACTGTTGACAGTTATAATTTCGAGAAAGTAGAGAATTTCGTTTACTTGGGAACCAGCATTAATACCGATAATAATGCCAGCATGGGAATCCAACGCAGAATCACTCTTGCCAACAAGTGCTACCTTGGACTGAGTAGGCAATTCAGGAGTAAAGTGCTCTCTCGACGTACGAAAACCGCGCTCTATAAGTCACTCATCATGCCCGTGCTGGTATATGGCGCAGAAGCATGGGCAATGACAACATTCGATGAGGCGGCTCTTGGAGTGTTCGAAAAAAAGATTTTGCGGAAGATTTACGGGCCTTTACGCGTTGGCGACGGTGCGTACCGCAGACGATGGAACGATGAGCTGTATAAGCTTTTCAACGACATGGACATAGTACAGCGAAATAAAATACAGCGGCTCCGCTGGCTTGGCCATGCCGTTCGAATGGACACCGGAGCTCCAGCTCTGAAATTATTCAACTCGGAACTCGTTGGAGGTAGCAGAGAAAAAGGGAGGACCCCACTGCAATGGGAGGCACTTGGCATTTCCAATTGGCGTCAGTTGGCACAGAAGGGAAACCACTAGCTGAACTGAAATCAATTAAAAATTGCTTAGGCGGTTACAGCGCCAAATAAGAAAAAGAATACATTCTAACTATGAACCAAATCGTAAAATAAAATAAAATATCTCGACTAACGCGCCACCTATCGGACTAATTCATCTTTTTTATTACATTGTCACCTGGTTCTGAGCTAGGTTAAAGGTTTCAGGGATTTTGGTTAAAAATTTATAGCAAGTTTTGACCAAAACAATGTATATATGTACATTACCACATGAAAAGTTAAATAAAATATTTTAATAAATAAATGTCTTGTGCCAATTTTTTTATTTTAAGCAAATGATCCTTCATCGATGTTGGTCTCCAAGGGTTTTATGCGTTCCGCGACTAATATTACATATGGCTTTATTTCTCAATGTAAAGTGAAATAAAGTCATATGGCGTTATCTCCTATGGCTTTATTGCACGGCATCACTAAAATTAGGCTCACTTTTTATATAACGGTAATTTTCAGAAATTCTTAAACTTCGGTTTTCCAAATTTAAGGACGCTAACTTACTCAAAATTGACACTTCAAAAACTCCCTTGCAAAAAAATAACATTATTGTGGAATTTTGGAAAAGGGGCGTGGTACGGCCCTCTATAACTATATACAGAACTTTATCTCATTTAGTCTAACTGAAATAGGGGGAAAAACCACCCCTGTCTAGCATCTAACGATAGTTTTCGGAAAGATGAAGAAACTATATTTCATGCGTGCGTGTTCAGCTTCGTCGGAACTTAGACTTTTTTCCTCTTTTTTTTATTTTGTCTAAAAAATTAAATCTCAAAATAACGGTTTGATGTGGTCGGAAAAATAGAAATCCATTTTTGAAGGTTAAATTGTGACTTTCATTTTGAAGATCATAACCGTTACGGCCCCCGCTCAAAGGGCTTGAAAACTCATAGTTAGTAGAAGATATTTTTAATATTTCAGAAAAATTGTGTGGATTTTTTTTTCTTTCCAATTGAACAATTTAAGATTAAAAAAAAACCTTAAACTACAAACTTTTTTCGAGTATTATTTTTCTATTTTAAGCAACATTAATTTAGGTAATCAATCCTTTACCGGGCGTACACTTCTTTTCATTCAAACACACCTGGTCACTTGGATCTGGATCTACATACTCAAATTAGACGTTTGTCAGAAAATTCGATAACTTATTTCTTATTAATTATAATGGAAGGTAAAATACCTAGGGGTTTTTCAACAAATTACAACACAATTTTGATTCAAACTTAACTGGAAGGTAAATACACAAAAGGTCTGTGAACATTTTTAGCCGACTTCCAAAAAAGGAGGAGGTTATCAGTTCGTCGGAATATTTTTTTATTTTTACTTTTATTTTTGTATGTCACCGCATAACTTTGGACCACGTCAACCGATTTCGATAATTCTTTTTGGAAAGGTAGTGTCTCAGAGGTAGTCCCATACTAATCTGGTTAAGATCCGATCAGTGGATCATGAGATATATACATATATTTTTTTTTTTATGAGAGTTGAAGTCGTTTTTTTTTTGCTGAAAATTGCTTGTTAGCGGATAATTTCAAAAATTACAAATTTAGAGTTGTGTCATCTTTGAAGTGAGTTTGCGATAAGCATATACATATTTGCGAGAATTCCTGGCCTAATTACCATTTTTCCGTGCATCGTTCGTAGATATTATTTATATTGATTTGTGCGTATTTATTGAATATTTATTTTTGCCATTTCTAGTTTTATTGGGTACATTCAAGATTTTTTTCGTACGATCGTACATTCACATAAATACCATTGGGTGTGCATGGAGTTCCAGTTCAAGTGCGCAATAGAATTTATTGAGCGTTAAGTTTTCGAGATGCGTGTAATTGCATAATTAAATTCAATAAATTTCACGCAAAGTGAATTTAATTATTGCAGCCGCAATGGACCATTTTTACTGGAGAAAAGCACCTTTTAATGTTCGTGTGCCTTATACGCGCAATACAGGCGAATTTACGATTCAAAGTTACAAATGCGTTTCAGAAAAAAAGGTAAAATAACTAATACAAATGCAAAACCACCGTACCGTATATGTACACATACATATATACTGTCTAATTTTGGATCGTTCTTTTCAAAAATGAAATCAAAAATTTTATAAAGCACGTAGGTATGTTGACCATTATTCAGCGTCCATTACACTGGACAGTGTCACTAAAAACTCCTAAAAGTCGAAGAATCTGTACGGCTGGTCACATATCTTATTTTTCCTTCTAAGGATTTATCGCACTGAAATTTAAGCTATACTCACACAAAAACCTAAAAATTTTTTTGTTTTTACTTTAGACAGTTTTTTAGTGAAGTATTATTTGCAGGGTTGTAATTTTTATTAATAAATGCGTACACAAACACTAAGCAAAGATTTTATTTAATTTTAGTTTTCGGTGTAACCCGCCCCTCGAAAAATTATCGTGGCTACAGCCTTGATTCGGTTCATAATTGGTTAGCCAATTATGGAATGTGAAAGTGAATTACGATTGAATCTGCCGTGTGAATGCCATATTATGTAAAAGTAAATATTTGTTAATCACTTTTGTAAAATTATGCGCAACTACAATTATAGAACTTGCTGCCACTCATAACTCATAAATCATTCCTATCTTGACTTAAGCGATTATTGCATGAAGCAACAAATATATGTACATGTGTGGGGTCTGGTTGTAGTTTTGTTCATTAAACCATATTATTGAGATCTTAGGGATATGTAATCGCTTTCACAATAGCTTCTCATAACCATTTTAGGCCCATGTGGGAGTACCAGAAATAGGCTCGCCATATTTTTAAATTTCTCACGAAAATTTTCAGATTTTCTTTCCCAAATTTGAAGGGAACAAAATAATCCACAGTGGGTGGAAAACTGAAGTTGCCAAGGTAGGCATGGATAATAAAATGATGCCAGTGCCCACCATGGCTCAATAATTAGAGGTATTGTCTTCGCAGAGAGCGCATATTCCGATGTGCCTAATTTGAAAACCATCACTGTTGCCCAAACTAAAAGGTTTACTGCTAGGGAAAAGGGTTATTTCCATACCCCGTATGCCACATATGTACACGTATTTTTCTAAACAAACCTTCTTGCAGAGGGCTTATTTATTTTGCAAAATCCGAAAAAAAACATTTCCTTAGTAAATAAATTCAAAACCCACTCACTACAAACGTGTTTGCTTTTGTTTTGTAAAATTATAGAAATTAAATTGAGCGAAAATAAAAAGCAAAGTCAAATAAAAGTAATAGAATCAACATTGAACTGCTTCAAAATGAAAATAACTGCCATGCCGAAACCAAAGCGTTGGGCGGAGCGGTTTCTGACGCCTAGAGTTAGCGCCGAAGTGCCATACCTAATCAAAAGCGTCAAAGCTACACGTCAAATGCAAAAAAAAAACACCAACAATAAGCATAGGTTTGTTTGTGTGTAACACGAAAATTACAGTTTCGCCGTTTTCTGCAGCCAACTTCAATATCTACCTAACGCCATGTCAAAATCGGATTTTCCAACCGCTCAGTGTTGACGCCGCGTTGTTTCGGTATGCTTCATACAAATTGTATGGGCATGAGACTTTTTTGACAGCCAGATAACGCTGACGCTTTTGTTTAGGTATGGCCGAAAGGGAGCACGAATTTCGATGTGAAGAAAAATTCTCTGGGAAGACAATACCTGTAATTATTGTAGATACCATGAGTGCCCACTTCACATGAAATATGTATATCTTTTTTACATATCGCTCATTTACTAAAACAGTATCATAACTCAAAAAACGGGTTTTTTCAGGAGACGCAATTGAAGTTTTTTCAGCAATTAAAATCCCAAAATGTAAAACAAGAGATGCATATTGACTTCCGATGCGAAAACTATACAAGATTTTACAAAGAGATTTTTATTAGATATATTATAGGTAATATTATGGTTTCGTAAATTTTTTATTTTAGATACATAGATATCTAGTTTGCAAACGACTAACTGTATATTGCTTTCAGTTATCTCTTTGTCTATGACAAATTTATTTTTCCACTTACTTTATCTATACATACATAGATATGTATATACATATATTTCGTAACGGCTTCCGGTCCAACAATTTATTAATACATATACATACCTACATATGTATCTATTCATTAAAATTTTAATTACACTTATGTTTCTGCCATCTAATACACACATATTTAAATTAGTTTGAGTTCTTAACGTTAACTCACCTTCAAAAAATTATCTTTCTTCCTTTGTACGAAATTTTGCGAAGTTGCCTTCAAGCACTGCACATCAGTACTTTTTCCTGATTAGTTCCGATCTCCAAGCAAGCACTTTTGAAAAAACTGTGTTCGGAATCTTTTTTTATGGATTCTCTGCGTCTGACTTCGTTGATAAAATATTGAATCGTTTGAGATGTTTGGTTTTTATTTAGTGAATTAAATTTCCGTACACCAATGTTTCTCCTTGATTTCTAAAAAAACAAACCATTTATGTTTCTTTGAAGTAATATGGAAACATTGATCCGCCATTTTGGCATACGAATCTTTCATAAAAAGTAGTATTTCGTATACTTTTTGGTTATAGGTAACTATGAATTTAACTTTCTTTTGTTTTTCATTATTTAATTTTTATCTGCTTCAGTTCACACATATGAATGCCTCCAGCCCGTTAATTTGTTTGCTGTTGATTTGCTGAATATCCCAATTAGCTGCAATTATCGAAAAGAGAAAATAATCGAATGCCTTCTTTGTAGCAAAAACACCGTATTTACTATAACCGCACACTTATTAGTTGGTGTTTGTTTAACTTTTGTTATCTCTGTTTTTGTTTTCTAATATTTTTTTTACGTTAAACGTTTCGCGGAATTCTGCAAACCACTGCCGTTGGTGGAAGCCAAACTCGAAAAATTGCCCGCAGGCACCGTCAACAACAGGCACACAACAACAAACGCAGCGGTCATTGGCAACATTATCGTATCGTCGTTCTCGTTCTCATCGTCAATTGTCGTAGTCGTCGTCACCGAATCGCTGCTGTGTCGCCATTGAATTTCGCGACTTTTGTGCAATACCAGACCGGACTCACTCGCCACCACTCACACTCAGCCAACCAGTCGTTGACACACACACGCATACACCTATGCTGCGGTACCGATGCACCTACACGCGCATACATGCGCATATCCTCATTTACACTCCCATAAACCTTTGAATTGTTGTTGAATTTGCTCGCATTCGCACGGCTTTATCGCTTATATACGCACACAAATGCACCCACATACACACACACACACACACTCGCGCGCAAACCCATCGACGCTCACTAAACTCAAATATATAACACCCTTCGCACAGCACCCAGCACCCGATTCGGCAAGGCAACAACGGTGTCCGTACACATTCATACAAATGTATATCCACCTACTATAGCACAACAACAGCACAAGCCAATGCGACTCAACCAATGACACTCGACG
>NW_016169559.1:0-17212 GCF_001687245.7 Rhagoletis zephyria
CCTTAATTTTAGCGGTTGAATTTCAACCGCTGGGCGAACACTAGTAAGAGTAAAACAGCATAACAGAATAGCGGTTTTACAGATAAACAACCTGGCAGGGCAACAGCATAACAACGTGAAGCTATAATAATGTAACAATATACCACTATACCTCTATAATATTAAATTAATATAATAGTTTAACATTATAACAGTATAACAATATAAGACATAATGTAAACATTATGAAAGTATAAAAGATTAACTGTACACAAATATGACAATGTAACGTATAATGATATAACAGTATAAAAATATGAATGTATGTATGTAAAAATATAACATAGTATAACAGAGTAGCAGTATTACGGCATAACAATCAGGCCATGTAACGGCATAAAATTTTCAAATCAATACATCTACTATGATTTTAACAGTGTAATATTAGAAGAGTATAATAAAGATTAGAAAAATATAACAGTATAGCAATATAGCAGAACAGCAACATCGCACTGTTGCACTATTACAGTATAACAGCCTGGCAGTGTAACAGCATAACTTTAAGACAGTGTAACAAGATAACACTATACCAGTATACTACTTTAATATTATAACGGTATAACAGTGTGCACAATATACAGTAAAATATTCGAGCAGCGCAACAGCATAACACTACACATAACAATGTAACAGAATTCGGTTTAACCGTAAATCATTATGATATTTTGTATACTTCTATAGTAGTATAACAGTTTAACAGTGCATTACTAGAGCCTACTAAGAGTATAACAGTAACAGTATAGGGCATCAGTTGACGCAAGGAAAATATTTTTCTCTCCGTTCTTCCTACGACAAAGTCCCGTATAGCTGAAATTACAATAAGCCAAAATCTTACCTGCCCTGGAAGAAAGCTAACAGGGCGATTCTGGCAACTGCCTTTCAACTCGCCACAGTCTTTCGAAAGACAAAAACCTTTCGTAAGGCGATTGTCAATTCTGGCAACTAACTTGAAAGCTCTTTACTGTCTTTCGGGAGACTAATTGAAAGATCTGCTAACGGGGAGGTCTCAGCGTCATGCTGTTCCCCTTTTAGAAATAAATTTCTTTTAATTAAATTAAATAAAAAAATACATTTATATTTTTATTTTTAAAACAACAATAAGTATCAAATACATCAAAATTTAATCAAAAAGAACATAAAATAAAGCAAAAATAAATAAAAATATATTTACAAATTAAATTATATTAAAATAAAAAAACATTTTCTTAAAACAATAACATCTAAAAATTAAATGAGCAAATAAAACTTAAAAAGCAAATACCAAAAAAATATGCAAAATCTACAAATTAAAAGAAAATTAAATAACCAGATAAACAAACAAATTGAGTTTAAAAGTAAGCAAAAATAAATAAAATCGGTTTTCAAAACTTTAGTTAATTTAAAAAAACATTATTCTTTATAAAACAATAACAACCAAAAATTGAAAGATAATAAATTTAGGAAGAAAAAAATAAAATTAAAAAAGAAAACAAATGCATAAAATACGTTTCTAAAAATTAAATTTAAAAAATATATATATGGGACGTTCGATGTCAAACGGAACAGAGCTATATCCAAAAATTGGCGCAATACAAAGAAAACGTTCAAGGGCTGAAAATGTTTGTACACTCTCTCTTTTAAAAGCAGTGCGGCGGTTTTCGAAATGCAATATAGTGGCGTCAGTAGAAGTGATGCAATTCACCAAACACACGTGCCGACAAATAATATCATTAATAAAATTTACAAAACCTAAAAAATGAAATTAAGGGACGCTTTTTTTTGGCATTTTTAGGGTCGCTGAATACAAATCTGGTGTCGGATTTTAAAAATTCAAAATGGCAGATCCCAGATGAGGGACGTTTTAGTTCAACATTTTTGCTCGAAACTTGATATTCGAGGCTGTTCGGTGTTGCTGAACTCAAATCTGATATCAGATCCATCATCCATCTTAATATGAATACCGTATTAATCACGAAAGAAGTAAATATCATCAAAAACCACCAACGGGAAGTCGTAGCGTATCAATTTGAAATCCATTCCCCCTTTTCAGCTAATTTCATGCGCCAGCGTTGACCACTGGTATCTGGTTTAGCTCAATTTGGGAATAGCTGATAGAAAATGTTAAATTATCTAGTAGCACTTTAATTGGATTGAATTATTTATCACGCGTATTATTTTCGTGAACCTAATTGCTGAATGAAATCAAAATAAATTAGAATGCATGTGTTCATACACATAAAATATAATTTAATGAAGGCCAATTAAAAATTATACTCCCTTTCCTGATATATACACAAAACTTTAGAGGAGCATGTAAATTAATTCATACATATGTAGATACATATATTTATATACATATATATGTTTATGTGTTTTTGTTAAACACCGGAGTTAATTATTTATTTTGGTATTTAGTTATATTAGTGGATTGAAAAAGGGTCAGGCGTTTTAAAAAGGAAAACTTTAAAACAAAAAAGGGATTATTATGTTAAAATATTATCACACCAGCTTTCCTAAATATTTGTATGTTACTTATTGGAGAAAATGGGAAAGTACAGCCGACATATGTATGTACGTAGTTGAGTGCATAAGAATAATAATAATAATAATAATAGATTGGCGCTTATGCAATATATTAGTGTTTGGCCGAGCTTCTCCTCCGATTTGTGGCGTGCGCCTTGATTTTGTCACACAAAGGGGGGGGACCTAAAGTTATACGCCGGCTCCCAACGGCGATTGTATTTTTATGAGAAGCTGCCTTTGCAATTGGTAAACGGAGAGCGACTGATATCAAAACAATTTTTTTTTTTGTCGGAAACTGGGCTCGAACTCAGACCTTGAGGTATGATAGTGCGCACAGCTAACCACTACATCACAAAAAATGAACACCACTTTAACGAGTAACCTCAATGCGATTTCGTTTTGTTAGAATGGGATTTAATGTCCGTTTCATTTACATATTTTCATTTTATCTACTTCTGGAAATTTTCTATTTAGAGGAATGTTGTCTTCACCCGAAAATAATCTTATGCACATAAGAGTGCCCTAAAATACATAGGAAAATCAACTTTTTGGAATTTTTTTGCTGCAGAATTCTAGGAAATGGAAAATAAGGAGAGCTGTATTTTGAAGATTTCTGCACGTGCCGTATAAGGAAAATAATTTTTTTTTGTATAATTGTTATAAAATCGTTAAAAGTAGATATTTTTTGGCCGAAAAAAATATTTCCCATTCAGAAATCTTTTTTTTTGATTTATTCAAAAATAAACTTGCAAAAACTTAAGAATTTTTAAATTTCAAAAAAAAATTGTTTTTCAGAACTTTGCCATATTTGTGTTACTATTTCATTTTGTTCTCGGCTAAGAAAGCATTTCAATGAGTGTTATTTCTTAAATTTAATCGGCATATGTGCTCAATAAAAAAACCCTTAAGCTCAAAACGATATGAATATCTAATAAAATTATTTTAAATACTACAAGCTATTTTTTTGATCGTAATCAGATATGGGCATTTCCAAACTGACGTTACGTCGGCGTTACGAAATTAAAAAGTTTAAATCTAAAAAGGTTTTTCTATATTAGTAATTAAATGTCCTTTAATCCAGTAAAAGAATTACAACTGAACTGTAGGTAGTAGGGATTGACGTGAGGTTACATGTTGTAACGTTACTAAAATTTGCATTGAAAACGTTTTCTTAATATTGTATTTGAACAGTTTTTAATTTTATTTTGACATCAGCGCCACCTAGCGTCTCTATTTTTGCAAATATATGTCTTTATAAGTTTTAACCAAATATGAAACGAATCAGAACATCAATACAGGTTTTCAAAATATCTCGATCCTGGCGCCACCTAGCGATACCATTTTTGGCAATAATGTTTTTTTTTACATAACTAGTATACATTATAATATAAGCAGCCAAATTGGCTATGATTATGTTAGATATATGTATTTTTCAATTTTTTTTTGCGGTAGACCTTCCGCTGGAAACGGCCATATGCAAGTGTATTTGATTTCATTTATATGTATTGTAGTTTTCGTTGCATATCTCAAATATAAATGCAATTTACATATGTGAGAATTACAGTGTATGTATGATTCCCAATATTCCTAAAATTGACATATGTATATATGTAGTCAACGTACATATCACAAATTTTCGTATCTCATCATTTCCATATGTGTTTTCACCACAATTTGCGAAGCCAATTCCAATTTGGCACACACATTTTTTATTCGCATTTTATTATTCTATATCATTTTATTTCTCTGTTTATTTAAGAAATAAATTCGCTTTGCTTGATGAAAGCCAGGAATTGCGGAGAATAAAATTAACTTTTGTTCATACACATGTACATAAGTACGTATGTATGTATATAGCTGAATTGAGAGCGCTTTACGATTAACGTTTTCTCTTTCATTGATAATTTTGCATAAATATTTTTATGAGTACATATATACATACATATCCGTACCTTTATTGTCCCAGACACAAATTGATTTCGTTAAAATTAAATGCTTATACCTGTGGCTTATCTCGTAAACGATGCCATTCATTATTGTTTATTATTATTGTCCGCATTGGCGAAATTGCAGAGCAGATTTCAGACTATTATTGCTTTACATTGTTGCTCAGAGTAATATTATTTGTTAAATTTGTTTATGTATTTTAATGATATTTATTGATAATATATGTATTTATTGTTGATAGCTGATAGCTTATTTTTATGCACTTATACTCTTTAATTTTTTTTTTATTATATTGACTCGAAAAACATTTTAAACGATAGTGATAATAAATTACCTCCAGCTCTGCGAAAACTGAAATTGTATAAGATGCCTTCAAACTTAAAAACTTCTTCTGGTTCAGACGCTGACTTCAGTAAGCCCTTAAACCGAATACGTCGCAGTGGCGTCACTAAAGCCTCCATACAGATTGGCTATCACATATCGCACACTGTGTTTTTCATCCTAGTACCCCGAGCGTTTGCAGCGCTTTCCGGACAGTTTCGCTTAATGCAGCCCGCGTAATATCTGGTATTACGCCCGCCGATTTATTGGCTGACGAAATCCAGTATACCTATATGACGACCCGAACAAAAGGCAGAGCCCTCTCAAAACCCGATATCACGAGCAAACGCCAAGTAAGCCTCTCATAATGGCATCAAGGCTGGGCGCACGACTTTTCGTCTTATTCCGAGCATGTGAGACGTTGCCTGAGACCTGCCGTCTGCATAAAATTTTACTGAAGAAGTCTTCCAGTTGTATAAGTCTCCTAAGGAGGCAAAATGGCACCTTTATGAACGATAATAGGGAGACTTTAAATCACCACCTCCAAATACATTTCCCAATCTCTTCGGTGGAGCATGATCTGATGACCCCTCTCTTCTCGGAACACAGGTTCCCTACTATGAGAAATCATAGCAAATCTACCTCCATCTTTGACAGGGATAAGGTACGGTGGACAGTAGAGTCTTTCGAATCCTTCGCAGCAGTGGATAGTGATAAGATCTTCTTGTAGTAGACAAGGAAGTATCGAGGACATCACTGATTTAGAGCTAGTCATTGCTTATTTATTCCTATGTTGGGCAACAGGCCCCTTGACTTGGTTAAATCATAAAGACCTATTAGCCTAACTTCGTCACTCTCAAAACTTTAGGGAGACGGTTAGATCTGCAAACTGGGAAGAAATATAACACTGCCTCTCCCTCACATAATAAACAGTTTGCCATATGTTAAAGGAGAATCAACAGGTTCGGCCTTACAGCATTCGTTAGTAGGATCGGCAGTGCCTTCGAGGCTAAGGATATTGCTCCGTGTACCTCCTTGAACATCGAGGGGGCTTTCGGCAATACTAATTTATCTCAGGGGTATTGGTCTATAGAGTCTTAGAGTCTGCTACTGTTGGTTGGATCGACGTTATGGTTCATGAGCGTGGAATTACATTATACTTGGGCAATACGCTAGTGAAGATCAGGGCCGTGAGAGGCTGCCCGATGGGAGAGATCCTTTCTCCCTTGCTTCATTATTTGCGGTGCATGATCTCGCGACCTCGACTCATGTAGGGTGTGGTTACGATGTTGTGCTGTACGCAGATGACCTGGCGAATATAGTTACGGAAAAACTCGACAGTTATTTCCCGGACGTTGTAAATGCAGCTCTTTGCATGGTATCAAACTTGTGTGACAATAAGAGCCTAAGCATAAATCCTCTGAGGGCTGTTCTTGTACGTTTACAACAAGGTATAAACCAAGCCTTGGTTCCACCTCTTTGGACGGACACTGCTTGACTAAAGAGATCTGCTTTGACAGAAAGTTCCAAGTTTTAATCCCCGATCGCGAAGATTGAGCAAATAGGCTTCCTGAACTTTATCCCAGATACGTAAACTGTTGCACAGATGGTCCAAGGTTGGAGGACAGAACAGGTGCAGGTATTTTTAGACCTAGCTCCTAGCAGATGGGCAAATAGCCCAAATGGCGCTATTTGAAACTGTGTAAAATTAAATCTAAAAAAGGGTTTGAAGGGCACCTTTCTAGTTATCTTATCAGATAGCCATCGGCGCACTTTCAAACAGGACCATTAAATCCAAGCTGGTTAGGGACTGATTTGACATGCTACAATTTTTGGCACCCAAAAACACAAAATCACTGTGCTGGATAACCGGCCATTGTGGAATCGAAGGCAATGAGGTCGCCGAGAAGTTGGCACAAGGAGGATCGTTAGCTGTCTTTTCGAGACCTGAAGCATTCTGTGGTCCCAGTTGATCTTCTTCCAGAGCCATAATAACTGAGTGGGTACACTTTGAACATAGTAAGTGGGTAGTGGTGGGGCCATATAATTTCAGGCTCTTCGCCTACACTTTTAACAGAAACGATATTACTTTAGATAAAAGAAATGGCATCAGGCTACTTTCTGGGTACCTCACTGGTCACAGCCGAATAGTTGTGACCACAGAGTTGACATGCCGGCTCTGACTTGAAGATGCTGAAAATTTCGGCCTTGGCCAGACAAAGATTGATCCGCTTCGAAGTTTAAATTGTTAAACCCCTTTTATAAATAATTCGCCTACCAAGGCCCCTTTAGGATAAATTAGGAAAGCCGAAGGTATCTTGGCCTCACTGGGTTAGAGACTCTCTCTTTAAGAGGGACAAAAGATTTTTTTAATGTCGCGGTGTCTCTTGTTCTGTTGCACCCAAGAAATAACTAACTTAATTATAATAACATCTTGGTAAGCTTACGTGGTAAGTCTTTACATTTTACCTAAATCTTCCGCATAAAAACACAATAATTTCATAAAGTCCCAGATTTTCTAAATACAGCTTATACCCACCACCCAAAAGTTGCATGAATGCCGTTGCATATGCAATAGAATGCAGACACATACTTACTAACTGCAGCCGGTGTAATTTAGAAATATGCTAAAACTTTCATTGCTGCAGGAGCTTAGCGAAACATGCAAGTGAAATGTTTAATACGAAAATATAGCGTACGTGCAAAATTGGGAATACAAAAAGCGCAAGTGATTTGCGCATAGCTTTTTATGTTCACCCCATGAAGGATCACCCCAAAGGCATTAATGCAATGCAGAATGAAGCGAATAAATGCAAATAGGGGCAATTGAAGCAACGAAATAAAATCCAATGTAGCTGTTAGTATGTAGGGCTAATACGCGCGAACGACTCGCTGCAAGGAACACAAAATAACCATCAAGGTGCACAAGGACTGTGTACGCAGAGTTATCAAAAGCGTGCATAATACCGCACAAAATCACGATGAAGCAGCAAAATGAGCTGTGCATATTTAGCGAATATTAAAAGTGATGACTAGCTGGAGGGTAGCAAACTCAACATTCAGTAACATTTAGAAGCAAAAGCAAGTGCAATAGAGTTGCACATGCAGCAAAGTATTTACATATCTACATTCTGCATTCTCATAGAATTTAATGCAACACATTAAGGTTCACCCCTATACTTAAAGGTGTTGCAAAAACGCAAAAGCAAAAGAGTAAAAACAAATAAAAGTTGCATAGAGCAGGCGGCGACGATATGCAACAGCAACTCATAAAAGCTGCGACAAATTAAATTTCGCTATTACAAATAACAAACTTTTACGCGCATCTATGTACTCCATTTGTCATTTGTTTGGTTTATTTACAACGCTTTGCTCGCACATTTAACGCAAGTACACTTGAACAAACAGAGCTGTATGCACATACACACATACGCAAATATGTAGAAGTGCACATGACTACATTTAAATTTAAGTATGTAGAAGTACGCGTATATTTTCAGTTGCGGGATTTTGCAAAGAAAGCGCTGTGCACACAAATGGGAATAGACGGGTTTTATGATGCACTAATGTTACGTATACGTCATGGCGGCTGTTGAGCGCTAATGCTCACACAACTATGCATACGTAAGTATATACATATATGTATGTATGTCTAAATATTCATGCAAATTGTACCGGGCGGGAAATAAAATGACGCAAATATTCCAAATTACATTTCCGAGCGTATTTTTAGTGCATCTGTGTGCGTAATGCACTTTCGCCTGAAAGCCATTAAAATAATACGCGCTGAATTGTATGCTACAAAACTATGCAACTGTTGGAGAATATAGTATGTATGTACATATGATGTACGGTGTTCAACTTTTGGAAATGAACAGGGCAATTCTGTCAAGACATTTTTTTAAGTTCCGGCAACTACCTTGAAATCTCGTTTTTGTCGAGAGACTAGTTGAGAGATCTGCTTTTTTAGCGTTTGTCTTTTAAAATTAAATAAAAAAAATAAAAATATGTTTTTTTTCTTTTTAAAACAATAAAAAATAAAAGAAAATTAAATTAAAGAAAATTGTCTAAAATAGAAAAAAAAATACAATAAGTTCATAGAAATTAAGTGAAATTGAAAATGTTACTTTCTAAAACAATATGGTTTCGTTACAACAGAAAGAAAAAGCTTTATTAATAAAATAAACATAAAATTAGTCCCTGAAAATTAAATTAAATTAAAAAACAAACTTATTTTAAAATAACATAGACTACAAGTCAAATAAAAAAAAATTCTATGAAACTTGAAAAACTGTTTTCATTTTTAGGCAATAAAATAAAACAAATAAAAAAAATAATAATTAAAAAAATATAATTAAAAAAACTACAAAAATAGAAGAAAAATATTTTTCTTTTTTGAACAAAAAATCTAAAAAATTAACAAAAAAAAACGAAAAAGTAAATATTGTTTTTAAAGTAAAAAATAATACATTTATTTTTCTTTTCAAAATAGTAAAATCTAAAAATTAAAAGAAAGTGAAATTACTTTGCCTACTCAGGCATTGGCACTGCTGGCGCAGGGCGAGCAAAACGATATGCAAATGCATTCTGTCAAAAGAACTTTTCACCATAAAAGTTGGCAAAGGAGCTTTTTTTCAGAATAAACAAAATCTTTCTTGCCTACTGTCTCTCAAATGTCTTACAAAAAGCGTTCAACTAACTATCTTAGCCAGAATTGTCCTGTAACTGGAGAAATTTAATAAATGGGTTCTTAGGTGGTTAAGTGGTAGCCAAGGTATTAGAGCTGAATTCGCACATTCGGTAGGACCCAGGCTCGTTACAGTGTACGAAAAAATTCAAAAATAATTGAGAATGTATTTATGGAAACATTTATGAGATTTATGAAGATTTAAATGTATCATCTAACAAGAAAATTCATGAAGAAATGTACAAAATAGAAAAATCACTGGAAAAAAATTCAAAAAAGCATTCCAAAACAGACGAAAAAATCGCCCAATATAGTTAAACTGCGTGTGTGTTTTTTTTTATTTGATACTTTGATACTTTTTCGTTCACAGTTTTTTTCAAACTCCTTGCACATATTTGCTTGAGCAACGTTTCGCCAAAATTAGATTTGCCCAATTTTGTTGTGTAGTAATTTCCACAATATGGACTTGTGCGAGTTTTGGGTTGAGCAATGGTTTTATGTGGTTTAAGTGCACCATAAGTTCGTTTTTTGTTATGCAAATAAGCATACAGATTCTCTGTTTTTGTTAAAGCAAGTAATATTAATTTTTTTTTTACAAATATTGATTTTAATTATAAAATTTTATTTATGATTTGTTTTTCAAATATAAGTTTAAAAGTAACAGTTATGTTTGCATTTGATACGTTTTGATACTTTTTCTGCTTGGCAACTGATACAAAACAAAACTGAAAATAAAATTCTTGGAACTTACCTGAGCCCTTAACTGCAGTTAAGCCTTTGGTGGAAATGGGCATCAGCTCGAGGAAAATGTGTGAATTATAACACTTATCTGGCGACCACTACAGTCAAGTCGTTAACGAGGCATACTGCCACACGATTAGTGGAAAGTTCAATTTTTGGTCCCGAAAAAATCAAAAAAAAAAAATTTCTGGATGTATATAAAAATGTCTGCCATAAAAACCGTTTATGTATCTAATAACATCAAAACGCACACCATAAATTGGCTAAACAAAAAAAAATTAAAATTAAAAAATTAAATTTTAACTTTTGATTTGATTTTAGCTCACCTCCGCACCACTGTGCAACGCAGTGGTATGTGTCAAAGCAACGCTCTAAAATTCCAGATTGTAACGGACCCATGACAGCTACACAACACTTATTTGTTCAGTAACACATATTTGCACGCAAAAATGTATACTTAACGGTACGAATGCAGTTGAATAACAATGCAAGCGTCCGTACTTTAATATGTTTAACTGCATATGAGTGTGTGAGTATGTATGTATATATGTGCGCGTGTGCGCGCATAACAAAGGGCAACATTAAAATTAAACTCGGGCTTGCACTTGCTGCACTTGGCCAACGACAACCACTTAGGTATGTGCTACATACACTGGCCGGGGTGCACTTAAGAGTCGCACTTGCATTTGCACTTGCACTTGCACTTTTATATGCCACTCTCGCAGGCTCGTTCCGCTCTCTGCAATCAGCATTTCCCAGGCTCAAATGGCTTGCGTCTGTTTATAAATTTTGTTGTGTATTTTTTTATTTTTGTACTTGTTTTTCTGCTTTTATAGCCAAGTGGTGTCAGGTGTCAGTTTGGTGGTCGTAACGACCACACGAAAGCGTGCAAACAACGCTGCAATAGCGGTCCCACTCGTAGCATCAACTATTCTGTATGGCATTCCGGTGCCAAAATGTGTTTGTGTTTGTGCATATGCTCGTGTGTGTGTGTGTGTGTGTGTGTACGTCCTGTGGCCATGCGGCAAAAAGTCAACTCAAGTGACAACAAAGGTTAAAACAAATTACAAAAGAAAAAGAGGATGAAACTAAAGTCAAAAGTAAAATGTGCACAAGCAGAATAATAGTTTACATGGGCATCTTCAATGGTCTACAAAATGCAACGCTGCATATACACAAGTATGTATGTTAGTGTATACGTTTGTATGTTTGTTGTCTAGCTGTGGTGTGAAAATGTGAAAGGACACTAGGCAAGGACCGAGGCAAGTGCATGCTAGCAAATAAGCAGATAAAACTAAATGAAAATTTCTGATCAAAAGATGCATTTAACCTCTCAGTTTTCACTTTGCCTTTGTATGTTTTTGTTTTTGTTTCTTTCATTCTTTGCCGTCCACTTTCCTTTACCCCCCCTTTTTCTTTGCTTTTTTTATTTAGCTGTTTGGTTGTTTGGCTGTGTGTAGCGCTGCACTTATTGTGATTTCCCTATGCTTTATTACTTTCCCATCTGCTCGTAAATTACATGCCTTGGGTGCAAGAAAACAAATAGTCAAGTCTACAAACAAGAAATCACAGATATAAGTTGGGAAGTGCATTAAAATGTAGAAGTGTAAATTGCTTTGGAAAGCCACAAAGCACAGTAAATCAACTCAAAGGCTAAGCCAGATTAGTAGAGAGTTTAGATAAGTAAAGACAAGGATTTAGTAATTGCATACCTAGTGGCGGTGATTGTTTTGCTAGATGTATGCGTGTATGTGCATCTACCTGTAGATATATATGTACATAGTTCTATTCGAAGTGCATGAATAACTAAATACATACATTTTTTATTGTAACTTAGATTTGCATGCGAAAAGTAAGAAATGACCACAACTCTGTAATCACAAAGCCACCTTCGATAGTATTTTCTCAAAACATACTAGCTGTGCTGTCGAAAAGTTTTTACTAATTTAATTTTTCCTCAACTTTGGCTACTCTGCCAACATTTACATAATTTGAGCTTA
Source organism: Rhagoletis zephyria (assembly GCF_001687245.7). Lineage (NCBI taxonomy): Eukaryota > Metazoa > Arthropoda > Insecta > Diptera > Tephritidae > Rhagoletis > Rhagoletis zephyria. The sequence goes on from NW_016169559.1 coordinate 12,238, forward strand.
AAATTTTCTATGGACGACATAAAAAATTTCGTTTACGTTAAAAATTCCGGGCAAAAAATCTTTTTCTGTTTTCTTATTCGTTCTCAAAAAAAACATGTAAAGATTGTTATATTTGTCTTCTTTTTTTGTGCTATGAAGCACTACGCTTTTTATTCTGATTCTAAAAAACAATTTTTTTGAGCGCTCAGAATTTATACAGTGCTGGCAAAAAGTATTGGCACAGCAAATTTTTCACAACAACATTGCAACAATTTTTTTTCTAATATTTTTCCGACAATTTTTTATTAAAATATGGTTCATTCTACAAAAAAAAAAAAAAAAATTAAAATATAATTCCTGAATTTTGTGGAAAACTCGCGAAAATTCAGCAAATTTTCAACTTTTTAATCAGATTTTTTAGAAAAATTGATTGGGTTACAAATTTGATTAGAAAGTGGAAAATGCGTGTGTGAAATTTGCTGAATTTTCGTGAGTTTTGCACAAAGTTTAGGCATTATCTTTTTATGTTTTTTGTTGTAGAATTAACCTTATTTTCATAAAAAATTGGCGCAAAAATATTAGAAAAAAAATTGTTGCATATATTGTGAAAATTTTGATGTTTCAATACTTTTGGCCGGCAGTGTAAGTTTAAAATTATTTTTTCTTTCGTCATGAATATAATTCTCAAGCAAACCAGCTAGATGGACTCATTCGGATACTTTTGGAGGCATAACTTCTAAGTTGGACACCAGTAACAAAGTTCACGTAGAAGTAAACGTTTATTAGTAATCACAATTATGAGGAATATTTATTTTAAGACTCAGAAAAGCGTCATAATTCAGACTCCAATATATGACTCCTAATTTGGAATTCTGTTGGCGTGCCCTTCTATGAAGGGTAATATGCTCTCTTATGACTATTTATTGAGCTCGTAATGAGGGTTCTTCTTCTTCATATTTAGTGCCGTAGCTGCCTAAGCGATTTTGGTCGAGTTCAAAAAAGCACGCCAACTGACGACAATTAGAAGTGCCAAGTGAAGCCAAATCCCTCACCACTCTCAGAATTACAGCTCAGAATTCTGAGACTTTTCTGCGTCTAAAATGAGTCCGAATGTTTACACGATTATTTCAAAGCTTATGAAATCGCTCATAAATGAGTATTGGAACTATTCTTTTATCTCTTATATATCCAAAGTTAGGGTCATAAGTGTTTCGGAGAAAGGTATAACGTTTTCGGAAATATACTACTTGTATTTGCGCTATAGCTTTGGTTTCAGGCGAAAAATCTAAAAAAATTGCGATAAAAATTCGTATCAGAGAATATCTTAGAAGAAGCATACATGCCTTCGAAATTCAACATAATAAGGTGAAATCTGACGTAAGCTTGCCTCAATACCTTAACCCCCTAACCTGTTTTCTCGAGTATCACCCTAAAAATTAATAATGCTTTCGTCAATCCTTATTAATATAAATGTCTTTTAATTAAATTCAGAGCCAAAAAATATCAAAAAATTAGACAATTGGTAACCCCGGTTTCGGTATTTACTAGTAGTAATAATTAATAGCAGCAATAATCTGATGAATGTAGAATATATGCTGTACTTTTGTATGTATGTATGTGGCTATGTATATGTGTGTATATGTACGTTTTATTATGTCCTTATCTCATGTATAAAATAAGCAAAATCGTCCCACTACCAACCTACAACATCAATTAATCATTGGCCTTTAAGATTTCTAGACAAGATAGTTTGCTTATTATTTACAATTCTTTCGGCAGATTTACTTAATTTGTACATTGACTTACTTTCACATGAATGTCCATGCCACTTTTTCAAACACTAAAAACCATAATAGAATCTTAAGGATTTTCGTATCGCAAATAGCTTCCATGAGCTCAGTAATTTCGGCATTCATAATGGGCTTGCCACTAATTATCACAGCTATGCGCAAGCGCTTGTATTTGACTAGCAGCGATTCATGCATATATGTATAGCAGAGGGTCCCAAACTTTGTGTTACCGTAGACCACTTTCAAAATTTTACTAGTTGCAGCGGACCCCCTGCTGCTACATTTATACCATATTCGCCAAACCAAAACTTGGAAAAGGAAGTTTTATGGAGACGAAGTTTTATAAAGGGGAAGTTTTTCCGAAGTCTGAGATGGTCGCATGTGTTCGGTTTTGTTTACATATGCCACATGCACGAACACAATCAACCGCAGTTCACATCAACAAAGCTGAAACCTGTTTTCAGCTGTCTGCTCAGTCCAGTGTGCGTTCGAGTAGTGGATTGCCCAGGCCGACTAGGTAGTTCAGTGTGCTCAATCTCTGCAAGCATTCTGTGGCTGTTCGTTGTGCATAAGAGAGCGTCTTCCGAAGTCTACACCTCTCTGAAACCGGTTTGACGTTGTTCCAGAAGTCTCGCCGTTAGGTTCTCTTCGCATGCCTCAGGGCTTTGTTTTAGCCCCACAGGCTCTGCGTGTGCGCTTCCCAGTTAGATAAATTATATAACCTTGTACATAACTTACGCAGGCCTTCTATTTCCTGATTCTACCAATACAGTTTCGTTCTACCTTCATACTCCCGCGTCTCGAGCGGAGTTGACTTGGGATATTTTCCCCCCTCTCCTTAGAAGCTGGTCGGCTTTGCAGTCGTCAGGAATGTTCATGCGTCGAGGGACTCATACACCATTCAAGGATAATTTATATGCCAGCAGGCTAAGAATCCCTCTGCCGTCTTCGTTGTTTCGCTTCCGGTCAAGTTTCTTGTCTAGAAATACTTCAAAGACATTTTACCTCAGTTGAGTGAGTGAGTTCTACCCCATTCGGGATGGGGATTTGAATAGAGGTATTTTATACTTCCTCGTGACAGCATATCATCTTGGCCTAAGTAGGATTGACGCCAACTGCACAGTGCTTAGACCGGATGTTTACAAAGCTGAGTGCATTTTGTAATAGATCACTCAGGATCGGTAGATGTTTACCCGTTGCTACGATTGCTATGCCATCCATTAGAATACGCTATAACTTCACAACCAATGCCCTTTAGATTTAGAAGTAGGACATTAGTGGTTAAATTCCAGAGTAGAGGGGAGAGGATGCCCCCTTTGGGATGCCTTTGGTCAGATTTTTAATTATAGAACCGTCCCTGGTACTGAATGAGTAGTTCTCTTTTAGATGATGAGCCCAACAAAGTACACCTGCTCCCGTTAAGCCCCCACCCTAGGAAGGGAATTAGCAACAGCTGCGTGATAAACATTATTGAAAACTTCCTCAATTTCGAGAAAACTCCCTTATGGCCAATCCTTTTTAAATCGATGATAGCATTTCGTCATGCGTGGTGTTCACAGATTTTTCCTTGGAATATGCATATTGGTTCGAGAAGAGATTGTCATTTTTTATATTCCACCGAATAATTTCATAAATGAGTCTCTTCAGAGTTTTTAGATGAAACAAGTGCGGCCCTGCCCTCTTTCGGCAGAAAAATGGCGTAGGTGCCTTCGTCCACTCATCTGGTATGTAAGTTGAAGGTAGGCAGGCTGTAAAAGTCAGGGAAATTAGAGGGCACAGTATGTTCTTAACTCCATGTGTGGAAAAAGATTCCGTCAAGTCCCGGAGATTTGTAGGGTGGGAAGCACGGTATAGCCCATTACACCTCATCATAACTTACGATGTCCCTTACGGTGTTGCCTATGGACGATTGGGTCCTAAGGCGAGGTATCGGAGGAGAGCACCTTAGGAAGCGAGTGCTCATAAGGATCTCCAGTATTTCGCTACATGACTATGTCCAGTCACTGTTAGGCTTCTTCGTAGAGTTCCCTACATATGTAAGTAATATTAAAATTTCCAAAAAAAAATATTATCACAGAAGTAGAATTTGTAGGTACAAATCCAATGATATAATCTAAAAATAAACTCGATTGATCTAGTGCCTGCAACTACGCATAAAGTACATAAAAAAAAAATAGATTTTTAAAAACTAAAAAATACTAAATAGGCGTAGTGCTCCTATTCATAGTAGCACACATACACATACAAAGCCACTCCAAACAAACTGGCCGCAACACTTCAGGCTAAACACCAACGAGTACTTAAGTGAAAACTTGTATTATGAACTTTGATTATATGTAAATATGTTCGTAGGTATAAAGGTGAAAGGAGCAAATCTTTGCTAGGACCTCACGAGAAAGTCACGTTGGAGTCTCTGTGCACAAAAAAAAACGCGTATGCGCCTAAAAGCCACTTAAAACGACGTGCTTAGCCAAACTAACTCAGCAAGCCAAACGTGAAGGCAAACCCGCTGACACGGAGTATGGGGCGAGAGACTAAAAACACGCGACAGATAATAGATAGCAAAATAAGAAATATTTGAAGGAAGCTGCTCAAATGAAGCGGCGTATCCAACGCGCTCCTGCTAGTCAACTAAAAATTTTTGTTTTCCATTTATGTATGTATGTACGTCAGTGTGTGAATGTGTAGCTGTTTGTGAAAGCCCATGATATTTTTGCATCGTGCCTACAGATTCTTTGACGCTCTTGTTTGGCTTTATGTATTTTTTGGGAATGTATGCTTGGCTTTTGTGAGTTGGTAGGCTCCTCTATTTGTGTCTATTAACCTGACAGCGCTGTGAAATGGGGATGGTGAGCGTCGCGCACTGTGTATTAAATTATCAAGATTTACCTAAATCATGTGCGAATACAAGAAAATTGTGTGAGGAATAAAATTTTGTAGGTGAGAAATGCAAATAAATGGAAAGACGTGCCAAGCAGTGTTGCCACACATGGGCTTTTCCCACCAAAACTGGTAGGTTTATTTCCATTTGGTAGGTTGGTAGGCTAGATTGGATTTTGGTAGGTTTCAAGCTCCTAATAAGTGCATGCAATTTTCTCCTAAATAGGCAGTATAGCTACTTTATGCTTTCACTTAATTATACTAAAACTTAATGGGCTAAAAAACTGCGTACTCAAAATTCCAATTAATTTGAAAAATTTTAAACG
>NW_016169560.1:0-17211 GCF_001687245.7 Rhagoletis zephyria
TCGTCGAGAATAGAAATCCTGGCTTGGATTGGAGTTCTGGATTAATGAGCATTTGAAAGGAGCTGCGTTGGCCTCCTTTTGTTGCTCCTGGTATAAAGGATTGTACTTGAAAGACGTACGATTCTCCCATATGTAACCCATCTATTGTCGTCTCGAATGATTCTNATTCTGCAATAAATTCACTCGTCGAGAATAGAAATCCTGGCTTGGATTGGAGTTCTGGATTAATGAGTATTTGAAAGGAGCTGCGTTGGCCTCCTTTTGTTGCTCCTGGTATAAAGGATTGTACTTGAAAGACGTACGATTCTCCCATATGTAACCCGTCTATCGTCGTCTCAAATGATTCCTTGTCAGTTGTGTTGTATAATTTTTCGGCGTGTAGCTTATCGCCATGCCAGCAGAATATTTTATAATTTATTTCAGTATAGGGACTTTTAGATTGTGGAGAGTCCCAGCGAACAATTGCGCTAATGTTGGTGCTGGCTTCAAGCGGGTCTTTAAATTGTTGAACAAAAACTCTCATCCGTCGCGGAGGGGCTACACTGGTAGTGGGTGTGAGAAGTTGTACACGCGTGGTTGGACCTATGCTCCAATATGTGGACGCCGTTATAGTTATATGAAAACTTGGTTGCAAAGGAAGTTCTTCAGCTATCCTTATGAACGAATCGTTGGTCTTATATGCACGTATTGCTTCCGTTTGATTAGTAGCGTCGGCAAATTGGAAAATAATACTATAAAATATTGTATAATTTTCCGAGGAACTTATTGGTTGCCACTTCACTATCCATTCATCTGCGAAGGCTTGACTGATGTGAACACTTTGGCCATCGACGGCCTCAGGTATAACGGACAGGTCGTTAGCGGGCATATATTCCGATCTAAGATTAATACAGTTGATATTAGTAAATTGTGAAAGGTGAATCAGCACTTCGTTTGTTGGATTACTTGTTCGTGCGAAAGTAATTGTGCTGGAATTCAAAGGCAACCACATCAGACTATCAATTTCGTGTACAAATTTTAAAGAGCCCAATCTTATATCATTTCCTAAGATATTGTACTGTAAATCCTCACTAGTCATGTCACTGCTGGTTCGGAATAAGTTAACCTCACCGTCACCTTGACGAACAATCCAAAAGAGGCGTTTTCCTACCACATCCAAAGCAAAACCGCGTATGACATCGTCGTAAGTGCTGACATGATAATATTCATATTCGTCCGCGTCCAGTGTGTCGCCTAGAGAGCGTCTCATCAACTTCACCCCGGTCGAGTAGTAGATATGCCCATTGTATGCATCAACTGCAATGCTTTCCGCACCGAATACTGGTAGCAATTCACGTTGGCTGCCATCTAAGTTCGCTCTCATCACAGAATTTCCCAACGTATCTACCCAATACATCTTGCCACCACGCCACTCATATGCCAAGCTCATTGCATTTGTGGCTATAAATGAGCAATTTATCTCCGGATTCATGATGTTCACACATTGCAAGCGATTGTCCTTAGAAATGTAGTATATTGTGGCATTCAACTGCATAAAATCTTGCACGTTTTCCATTTGACCGACCTGCTCTACATGCTTACCGGTCTCATTCATTTCGTATACGCCATTCATGCTTGCCAACAGAAATGTATACTCCCCTAAGGGCCACGTACGCGTTAACAACGCTTTAGACCATACACCAAGTGTACTACCAAAAATGACACGAACACGAAACTTGTACAAATTATTTGATTGTAGTTTCTCCACATTGAAATATGTTGTCTTTATGTTGCGTATATTAAAGGCGCTGTTACTAGCCACATCCATTATCTCAAGCTCATAATCCCACTTTTGCCAAGCGTATTCTGTCTGATATACATTCAACTGCGGCGCATCCCAACTTATTTTGGCCATATTAGATGTAACCAAAGCATTCAAGTTTTCTGGGATTCCTTTTTGCAATGGCTGTGTTTGGATAAATATCTTTTGTCCCTTTTGTATCACTGGCAAAATACCCCAACACCATTCCAACTCTCTGACAGTGCGGACGTCAAATTCATTTGTATTGTAGTTTCCCCGCAGCAGATGTGTACCATTTGTAGCCAATATATGAATTCCATTGTACCAGAAGCTCACTATGCGTTCTAAACTAATGGATAATTTTAATTGAAGGCTTTGGATGTGTAGTCCATCATAAGTGCTTTCGAACAAGGTGTGATCACTTGTATTATAAAATGTTATTAAGCTGCTTTGATAAGTGTTTGAGAAATGACCTACGTCTCTCTTGATTATGGGTTCTGAGTAGTTATTGTAGAGATTGGTTCGAATAAGACTGCCGCCACTTGTTAGCCAAAATAGCCAACCATTTATGGGATCCACATCCAATTGCTCGATAGGTTCAGTTAAATTGCTGACTATCATACTCTGGGAGTGCCCACTGAAGTCTGTGGCAATCACTGCCCACTGCTCCGTAAGCTTCTGTAACCGNACGTCTCTCTTGATTATGGGTTCTGAGTAGTTATTGTAGAGATTGGTTCGCATAAGACTGCCACTTGTTAGCCAAAATAGCCAACCATTTATGGGATCCACATCCAATTGCTCGATAGGTTCAGTTAAATTGCCGACTATCATACTCTGGGAGTGTCCACTGAAGTCTGTGGCAATCACTGCCCACTGCTCCGTAAGCTTCTGTAATCCAAGCGAAATATTCCATACTAAGTTAGAAGTAAAATGTCCATTACATAATAAGACAATTTACCTGAGCTGCAATAAAAAGCCGCTTGTTTAACCAATCGACGCTAATTTTCTTTGGTTTGAATTCAGGAAATTTGTCTAAACTAGAAATCACAAACTTTTGCGTATCTCCATTTATTGAAAATCTGTTAAAACGATAATTTTAGAAAAAAATGTACCTTTAAAGTTAGATTCACTCTAAAAAATACCTACCTCACAATAACTCCTGAAGTNAAACTTTTGCGTATCTCCATTTATTGAAAATCTGTTAAAACGATAATTTTGAATAAAATGTACCTTTAAAGTTAGATTCACTCTAAAAAATACCTACCTCACAATAACTCCTGAAGCATCTACAATGAAATATATTTGTTCTCCTAAGAATGAATATAGAGTATAATCGTTTATTAGCTTGTCACTTTCGAAAATTACTTCTGTATCGGTCAGAGATTCAAAACTTTTGATTTTAACACTGTATTCCCCTGTGACAATCACCAGATCTACATTGTCCGAATTCCCATACAAAGGGGCATCCTTGGTTTGGACAAACGCTTCGGCAGAACGACCTTCACCCTCGGCATTCAACATGGCTAGTTTTATTGTATAATTCGTTGAAGGCGACAATTTTGCAAAAACAAAGCTTCGTCTATCGGGCGGCAAAGTCTTTTCGCAGGCATCGGAAAAGTTGTGTAAAATGTGCAGTTCATTTGCAAGTTTTTCTCACTAACATACCTGCTTGAGCGTTGTGTTAGCGTTTTCCAAAAATAAAACATATCCCGTTATTGGGCCGCAACTAAACACTCCTGGCTGCCAAGCTATGCTTACGTGAGAATGATCCAAGGCGAAAACTTCTTTGATTACCGGCGTGGAAAGCGGAACACCTCCAGCTACAGTTCTAAACGCTTCCGTTGGGGGCGAATGTAAAGCTTGATTTGCGAATTCACCTAAATCCAATTTGAATCGAAACTGAAACAATTAAAAGTCGGTGATTAATTTCCATGATGGTTTGCTAGTTATTTATTTATTCAAGTTACCCTATAAACGGCGAAGGGAACCAACTCATCGAACAATTCGCAGACAAAATTCTGGCTACAATCATAATTGGCCAAATTTCTCCATGGTTGTAGCTCCTCGGTTACATTCTCCATAACATATTGGTATTGTATGTGAATACTAAATTGATAATTTGCGAATAAATATTCAGGCAATACAATATTCCATAGTAACTTCAACGTATCAGTTTTATTGGATACTATTATAAAGGGTCTTTCGAGTTGTATTGCAGACTCTGCAATTCGTTTTTGACGGTCCCAATAATGCCTTTGACTCATTTCGCAAGCATATATGCACGGTAGGTCAAGCCAATGTAATTGCATTGAAATCTGATAAGTAAAACAAGTATTTATAAGCGTGGGAAAAATATCCGAAGCCTAATAAGTTCAGAAGCTCGCAAGCGACATATCGTACAAATACTTACACATGTTTCCTGGCAAGTATCTGAGTTTGCAAGTGCTACTCTCCATTGTTCGCATCCTTTTAGGCACTGTAAGAATCGGTATTTACTATAAATTTAAAATACACCACTTTCAAAGACGCATGCATAAATATACTTGGCCATATCTAATATATACATATGTACATACAGTGCCGAACAGAAGTATTGGCACAGTGAATTTTTCGCAATATATGCAAAGTTATTTATTCTAATTTATCTTCGATAATTTTTTATAAAAATATTGTTCATTCTACACCAGAAAACATAATAATAAAATCTCTAAACTTTGTGCAAAACTAAGGAAAATCCATTAAATTTGCACACTAATTTGCATTTTTTTATTCCGATTTTCTAGAAAAATTCTAAGTATGCAGTTTTATAGCCCATTCAAATTTAGTATAACAAAGTGCAAGTTTGAAGTCGCTAGAAAATCGCATTGATTTTTGGTAATTTTTTTTCACGCAAGTTCTTCCATACAAAGTAATTCGACAATTATTTTTTGTATGGAGAAAATGAGCAACACCTTCCAATAAAAAAATTGCCAAAAATCAACACGATTTTCCAGCAACTTTAAACTTGCACTTTGTTATACTAAATTTGAATGGGCTATACAACTGCATACTTAGGATTTTTCTAGAAAATCTGAATAAAAAGTTGCAAATTAGTGTGCAAATATAATGAATTTTCCTGGGTTTTGCACNCATGTTTCCTGGCAAGTATCTGAGTTTGCAAGTGCTACTCTCCATTGTTCACAACCTTTTAGGCACTGTAAGAATCGGTATTTACTATAAATTTACAAATACACCACTTCCAAAGACGCATGCATAAATATACTTGGCCATATCTAATATGTATGTACATATGTATGTGTGCATAAAAGCGCTTCCAGGTGAGGTTGCAAGCTTAAACGTCTAGTGAGTCAACAAAATAAAGAGGAAAATACAAACTCCTACCTTTTCTTTATTACGTGCAGAGAGAGTGAAGCTACGGATATGCATATGTATGTACATGTATGTATGTATGTGGTGCGATATCAGGTTGTGTCGGATATTGATTTGTGGTACTACAATACATTTGGTTGCAAAGTGATTGAACGCTTTGGTGAGTGGGTGAGTGGGTGGGGTGCTGCTCCCAGTCTTTGTATGTGTAAATTCGGAAGTATATTTAGGTTTTATGGTTTTAGGGTTTCTACCAAGCGCTTATTTTATGTACATACATGCTTAACATATGCATAGTTGTATGTATGAATATAAAAGCGTGTAAAGTTTCCGCTTAATTAATGTTTTCTACTTACCCTCGACTTGAAGCACATGCGATTTTCGCCTTTCTTTCCACACTGTAGTCCGTATTCATTTAAGAACTCGGGTGCCTTTGAAAATTTACAAAAAAAAAAAATAGTTTTATATAGAGATGTTCGATCAACTGAATACTCTAAATTTTTATTAATCTATCAAGTAGGTTTAATAACTATAGCACAACAAATAGACTAGCTTTGAATCGCCATAAAAACTGCACTCAGCACTTTAAACATATACAAATGCAAACTGGAAACCAAATGGTAGTCCTTCATCTCTCCCAGTTTTACTCAAGTAGTCATACGATTTGTAAACTGATGCCGTTAAAATTAAAGATATTTGCTGTTATGAAACATACTGAAAGCCTCCTTACTGGTACAGTGAAAGTGCAAATTTGAATGCGTAGAATTGAAATATGTAGCTCCTAAACTAAGCGATTTCGAAAAAGGTTGGGGTATGACTTTATAAATGTAAGATTAAAATAACACTACAGGGCAAAATTACCTTTTTCTCTGGGTATTGGACCACACCAATTTTTTCCAAGAGATTGAGTCACAAATAAAAAAGTAATTTCTCAGTTTTTCGAAGTTAGCCTCCGAAATCGAGAGATATGTGCCTCCGAAGTTCGAAATTGGACCTTTGGTAAAAATAATTTTTTAGTATTGCATGTAAATAACGAAAGAGAAAAAAACTAGTTTTTGTGCAAACTTATATTACAGGTCCCTTATAACACTTGAAAATCAGTTCACAATTTTTTGAAATATAAGGTTTTTAACTTTTCGAAAATCTGATCATTGACCCCTTATAGCACCTGGAATATAAGTTTGCACAAAAAAAGTTATATACAGTTTTAATAAGAGCAAAAGGCACATACAATAATTAAAAATATTTTTTTACCAAAGGTCCAATTTCGAACTTCGAAGGCTAATATCTCGATTTCGGAGGCTAACTTCGAAAAACGGAGGAATTACTTTTTTAACTATGGAACAATCTCTTAAAAAAGTTGATTTGGTCCAATACCCTGCCAAGTGCTGTGCAGTGTAATTATTAAATCTTAAAAAAAAACTTGGAACTTGAACCAAACTTAGTTACTAAAATACCGCAGTTTTCAATACGACCCTGCCTTGATCTAAAAANATAATTAAAAATATTTTTTTACCAAAGGTCCAATTTCGAACTTCGAAGGCTAATATCTCGATTTCGGAGGCTAACTTCGAAAAACGGAGGAATTACTTTTTTAACTATGGAACAATCTCTTAAAAAAGTTGATTTGGTCCAATACCCTGCCAAGTGCTGTGCAGTGTAATTATTAAATCTTAAAAAAAAACTTGGAACTTGAACCAAACTTAGTTACTAAAATACCGCAGTTTTCAATACGACCCTGCCTTGATCTAAAAACAATCTATTTACTTAACGATATTTTGTTGAGGTATATATTTTTATACGGCAGCTACCGGCTGGATTTCTTTATCCATTCTGAACATTTGGAACAAATCTTTACGTTTATTTATTAGGTACAACAACCGAATACAATGCTATAGTACTTATATCCCAAACGCGTTCCGTTTATTTCGCCTGTAAGATGGGATTATCTGAAATGTTTACAGAAATACAGCCACCGTGTCCATGGAAGAGCGGGCGGGCGGACTGAGGGATATAGGAGAATTGATTTATCTTTTGATGCTGAGCATTTTAGTATGTCTCTATCTATCTCAATTTTGTAAGGCTGTTACAAACAACCGTTATGCGCATAAATTTGCAATACTCTTGCATATAGGGAATATTGGTACAGAAAATTTTGCTAATATATATGAAGGGGGGATTAGAATCATTAGGGTCTAAGTGACATTTTTTGAAAATATAAGTTCTACCCATATTTGTATAGTTAAATACAGTGTTTATTTGGTGACAAAGAGGACCAAGTAATTTCGAACATTGTAGTGCCATCTATTGGCCGGGCAATGATCATTTCAAATGAATTTACCCAGAATTTACAATAAGTAATCAACTTTAACTTCAATTATCTCGAAACAATTTCAGACCACTTAGATCCTTTTGATTCTAACCCCTTCATATGTACATACATTAAAGTGTTCCAAAATAAGTAAATTCGGAATTTTAATGCTCTTACCCCCTAGGATTATTCTATATCGAGAAAAGTATACCCCTATTTTTTCTTTTTGAAATCAAAAAATATTTAGAGATCGCACAAAGCGCTCAAAGTTTTTCATGTGTTTTACATATGTATATGGGTCAATAACAACTTTTCGTAGAAAAGGTCTAGAATTCTTGAAAATCAATGTTTTTCGATCGGAAAACTCTGTTACCCTTTAGGAGATTGCCAATAATAGTAACCAGTTATTTATTTAACCAACAAATAAAAAATAGGGGTAAATTTTTTTCGGCTTAGAACCATCCTTGGGGGTGAGAGGAAACAAATTCCGACTTAACTTTTTAAACATGCATTTTTTGACCACCCTAATGTACACGTACTCATTTATCTATTTAAAAAGATGCCATTCACAATTGCATAGTTTTTTTTTGTTGCGGATTAGTTCGCATATCGCTTAACCGAATTGGCCAACTCGAGTATACTAATATACCTACATACATATGTATATGTTATGTTCATATGCCCCTGCAGTAAAATTTAGAGCAAAGCGCTAGTTCCGAACTACATATTTCATAACTATCTCTGAACTAGTGCAAAACGGACGCAGAGCGGGACAGTTGAAATTGGCGTTGTAAGTGTACAAATTCTCACCTCTCGCACAATATGAAAGTAGGTCAGCGAGAAGACCTCCGACTCAAGCCTCATTGGTTGCGAGTTCACATCGCGGTGGAGGCAGTTGTGAGTTTTCAGATTTAATGAATTTAAATTGTTGAGGCGGCCACTGTGGTGTAGTAGTGGTGTAAGCAGGGCCTGGGTTTAAGCCCTGGTCAAAGCAACATCGCAAAAAATGTTGAATAAGGTATTTTTCTTAACAGCGTTCGCCTCTCGGCATTGAATGCATTGCTTGCTTGGGTATTGAGCTATAGAACTAGTGCCGTCGGCAAGAGGTCTTACGCTAATTCTGAGCTAGTCGGATATTCTGCAGGGTTATTATTGAGTTTGCTTTGTTGCCATACATGTAATTCGTTATCCATTCTGGTGTTTTGTTTCTTTGCAACTTGGTTAAAAATGGCGACTGTAGTACCTTCTACTTGAAGGACTCGAATGCATGTATTCTTGCATATACATATGTACATATTTCAGTTCTATCAATAGTAAATATGATGAAGCGTATTTGATTTACGCCTTTCTACTATGAGCACGAACTAATACTCAAATAAGGTACATAGCCTTAAAAGTTCTAGATTGAACTTTTTTCTTAGATCATTACTATTATAATTATTTAAAAAAGTTAGTATGTATGTACATATTTAAATATGTAACACAAAGATTTAATAACTATGATTTACATTTGAAATATAAAAGTTTAAATCACGAGAAACTTTTTTACTTCCACGAAATCAATTGCAAGTGTCTATGTCTGTTCATTAGTAAAAGCAGTTGTAATCAGAAATTTCAATACCTAAAATTTCTTCATTCCGTGATTATTATTTTTAAGTCACGTATATTTTGGATATTTCTTTATTTTTATCAGAAAAAGCTGAGTCAACTATAAATATTCATTTAGAATTCAACCTTGGCAAAAAAGTTTTAAGGCCACTATGAAGTTTACATATGCAAATACATATCGTGTAAGAGCCCTGTTAGGAATATCGGATTAACATTGTATGTCNATTTTGTAAGGCTGTTACAAACAACCGTTATGCGTATAAATTTGCAATACCCTTGCATATAGGGCAAATTGGTACAAAAAAATTTGCTAATATATATGAAGGGGTTAGAATCATAAGGGTCTAAGTGACATTTTTTGAAAATATAAGTTCTACCCATATTTGTATAGTTAAATACAGTGTTTATTTGGTGACAAAGAGGACCAAGTCATTTCGGACATTGTAGTGCCATCTATTGGCCGGGCAATGATCATTTCAAATGAATTTACCCCGAATTTACAATAAGTAATCAACTTTAACTTCAATTATCTCGAAACAATTTCAGACCTACTTAGATCCTTTTGATTCTAACCCCTTCATATGTACATACATTAAAGTGTTCCAAAATAAGTAAATTCGGAATTTTAATGCTCTTACCCCCTAGGATTATTCTATATCGAGAAAAGTATACCCCTATTTTTTCTTTTTGAAATCAAAAAATATTTAGAGATCGCACAAATCGCTCAAAGTTTTCCATGTGTTTTACATATATGGGTCAATAACAACTTTTCGTAGAAATGGTCTAGAATTCTTGAAAATCAATGTTTTTCGTACGGAAAACTCTGTTTCTCTTTAGGAGATTGCCAATAATAGTAACCAGTTGTTTATTTAACCAACAAATAAAAAATAGGGGGATATATTTTTCGGCTTAGAACAATCCTTGGGGGTGAGAGGAAACAAATTCCGACTTAACTTTTTAAACATGTACATATGTACATACATATACGTACTTATTTATCTATTTAAAAAGATGCCATTCACAATTGCATAGTTTTTTTTGCTTTGCAAGCAACCCTACGGATTAGTTCGCATATCGCTTAACCGAATTGGCCAACTCGAGTATACTAATATACCTACATATATATATGTTATGTTCATATGTATGGATATATGTTCATATGTATGTAGTTATGTCCCTGCAGTAAAATTTAGAGCAAAGCGCTAGTTCCGAACTACATATTTCATAACTATCTCTGAACTAGTGCAAAACGGACGCAGAGCGGCGGGACAGTTGAAACTGGCGTTGTAAGTGTACAAATTCTCACTTCTCGCACAATATGAAAGTAGCTCAGCGAGAAGACCTCCGACTCAAGCCTCATTGGTAGCGAGTTCAAATCGCGGTGGAGGCAGTTGTGAGTTTTCAGATTTAGTGAATTTAAATTGTTGAGGCGGCCACTGTGGTGTAGTAGTGGTGGTAAGCAGGGCCTGGGTTCAAGCCCTGGTCACAGCAACATCGCAAACAATGTTGATGAAGGTCTTTTTCTTAACAGCGTTCGCCCCTCGGCATTGAATGCATTGCTTGGGTATTGAGCTATAGAACTAGTGCCGTCGCCAAGAGGTCTTACGCTAATTCTGCGCTAGTCGGATATTCTGCAGGGTTATTATTGAGTTTGCTTTGTTGCCTTACATGTAATTCGTTATCCATTCTGGTGTTTTGTTTCTTTGCAACTTGGTTAAAAAGGGCGACTGTAGTACCTTCTACTTGAAGGACTCGAATGCATGTATTCTTGCATATACATACATATGTACATATTTCAGTTCTATCAATAGTAAATATGATGAAGCGTATTTGATATACGCCTTTCTACTATGAGCAGGAACTAATACTTAAATAAGGTACATAGCCTTAAAAGTTCTAGATTGAACTTTTTTCTCAGATCATTACTATTATAATTATTTAAAAAAGTTAGTTAATTATGTATGTATGTTCATATTTAAATATGTAACACAAAGATTTAATAACTATGATTTACATTTGAAATATAAAAGTTTAAATCATGAGAAACTTTTTTATTTCAATGCAATGAGTTGTTATTTGCATGAAATTAATTGCAAGTGTCTATGTCTGTTCATTAGTAAAAGCAGTTGTAATCAGAAATTTCAATACCTAAAATTTCTTCATTCCGTGATTTTTAAGTCACGTATATTTTGGATATTTCTTTATTTTTATCAGAAAAAGCTGAGTCAACTATAAATATTCATTTAGAATTCAACCTTGGCAAAAAAGTTTTATGGCCACTATGAAGTTTACATATGCAAATACATATCGTGTAAAAGAGCCCTGTTAGGAATATCGGATTAGCATTGTATGTCAATACATACATACATATGTATTTAGAATACCTGATTATATGTACATATGTACAAAGCTGCATATGACGTTGATGTGACAACAATAATAGAATTAGTGCACATAAATGCCCACAATAGAGGGTATCAAGTGATATGTCAACAAAAGAAAAGAAATGTCTTGGCATATATGCATGTACATACATACATATGCACATATGTATGTATGCGCACACGACAAAAAATTTGTCTTCTTCGTAACCTTGCAAGTAAGTGTACTCCTCATCGTTAGTCACAAATGCAGCTCCGATTAATAATGCCGAGATCACTTACTCGTGCATACATATGTACATATATATGCATACTTAAACGGCTATGTCTAATCGGGTTTTCACGGTTGTAGAAAAGTAAATACAGCCAAAGGTACTTATACATATGTACATATAGTACATAAACACATCCATATGTACATATTTAAGTATGTAATATCTAACACGTATCTAGGCTATTACATGTGAGTGTTCGTATGCACACAACATACATATGTATGTATGTACATACATATATAACGACGGATGCTATCCAATGAAGATGTGCTCCAAATTCTAACAGAAGCAGTGCTGTCCTCATGGTAATTGTGGCGAAGTGTGGCTACTGTTGCTCACATTGCTGGCACTGTATTAATACGTACATATTAGGGATGTTAATTTTTTCGCTTTTTACGAATACGGGATTTTCGGAATGTCGTTATCACAATCTCGAGACCCGGGATTAGACCCGGGATTTAGATATTCATTACTTTCCAACAACTTAAATCGCGAAAAATTGCTTCTATCTCTGCTACCATAAAATAAATAATAAATAAATGGGTTTGAAACCTACTTTTTTATTTAAAGTGGCGTTTTATGTTTTCTCTCTGACGTTACGATTTATTTTAATAAAAACATGGGAACCAAATGAAAAAGGAAATTTCTTTAGAAGTTAAAAAAATTAATTTTTTTTGGATTCACAAGGACGAATAGGTAATTTTTTAAGTTGATAAAGTTAGAAGGACGAAATTCGAGAATGTTATCGAGTTTATATGAGTCCTTAACATAAATTTCAAGGATACAATTTTAAAAGGACATTTTCAATAATTATCAGTCCTTATGCACCAAAAAAATTTAATCTGATTAAATTCTACAGAACTTCCTCTTCTCTAAGCGCATTTCACTGAATTTTTTAAATCATTTTTGAATTACTGACGTCAAAGTAAAAACTAAAAACGCAATTTTACTATATTTGGCCCATAGTTTCGCGAATATATTGATTTTTGTGTGCAAAATTTACTATCGCACGGTTTTATATGTATAATGATTTAGACATTTATAAAAAAAAATTTATTATTAAATAAAAAAAAAACAATATAGCCAATACTGGTAAAGAAAAGGAGTTTCTATTATTGACATCAGTGCAAATTACAAATCCCACAAATCCCGGGATTTTCGTGGCCTAAAAAATGCCGGGATCCCGGGATTAACATTCCTAATACATATGTATGTGTGTTCACATATGTATGTGGTTTGACTGTTTTAATTGGCGAAGAAGACGTGGGCTCTTGTGAACGAATACTAAGCACATATGTACATACGTACATATGTATTTATGTAGTATGAATTACAGTGCACACACACAAATTTAAATAATTCCAGCACGTGCACAAGCATACGGCACGACCGACGGTCGCTTAGTTTAGGAATGTAGAAGCCACTAATTAGCTGTTAATTTAAGTAAACAATTAAGCGCAATTATATTGTCAGCTAATTATCTCTAAAGAAAGGGCTGTTGAATAAAAAATGTGTTGGTCCATAAATCACGTGATTTTATTTACCTATGCACGCCTATGTGTATGCGTGCGACTTTTTGGATCGTAAACAAAATTTATTTTTATTTTTTTGCTGGACATTGCAGCTTTGCTCAGACACAAAACAAACAAATTTTCCAATCGTAAATCAAATTTTGCAACTCTTTTTGCGGTAAACATATGCATATTACTATGATAACTAATTACAGTCGGTTTAGTTCGTAAAACTGACGGCATTCAAATGCAATATGCACCAACTAAGCTACAAAAAACGTCTCATTAAGCTACCGGTTTTAGAAAAAGTACGCGATGCAATTTACTTTAAATATTGTTTTTTAATTGCTGATTACTCGAATTTTCGTTGCAATAATGCACTATGTAAAGTGGCAAACTTACTTGTAGGTTGCAGTGCGTGCGGCATTCTTCTGTTACGTTTTCGATTGTGGCATTTCTGATAAGGTTGCTGCCCAGAAATTTTTCCTTTTCACTCTTGACATATTCCCCTATGGAGTCCTCCTTCCCGCCTGTATATGGGTCGAGTAGATTTGTGGTGGTATCAATTGTGATTTCGCCGCCAATTTCGACGCTGTCAGTTGCAGTTGCAGTTGCAGTTACAGCTTTGCTTGTCACTGGATATTCATTTGATTTGCACATATCACAGCTAACCACCAACACCAGCATCAACTGCCAGTAAAATGAATTCATTATAGATGTCAATGAAACGCCGGCGAATATTTTATTTGCACGTTCACAGCTTGTTTGACGAGTATTATGCGGTCGCGGTGCCGCTGCTCCTCCAACTGCAGCACAAATTTTTAATTGCTTTCGCGTCATTATCTACATGTTACATACATACATACATATGCACAAAAGTATGTATGTACTTATTTATCGATGTTTTCTGCCCTCAGGCATTTGAGTTTTTTAATGTTTATTTATTAAGCAGGGCATGCGGTGTCCGCAGCTTAAATATGTATTTTTTTTTNTATGTATGTACTTATTTATCGATGTTTTCTGCCCTCAGGCATTTGAGTTTTTAATGTTTATTTATTAAGCAGGGCATGCGGTGTCCGCAGCTTAAATCTGTATTTTTTTTGGGCATCAGCATTCCTAGGTATGACCTTATTCATACAAATGTATACACTGGTCTTCAAATAAAATACATCTGTAGAGGAGATGTAGGGAGCGGATTTAATTCGAAATCTTGAATTTTTCGGCGGTTACCAGTAGTGCGTTAATTGTTTTCTTCACTTTCAATTGAGCCACTATATACAAACATATCTATGCACATACAATATTTTCTTATTCAGTTCATTTTGTGTGCCATCAATTAAGCCGTATTTATTTGTATATGTGTGTGTACAATTAAATACATCCCAGTGGGAAAAATAGTAATGCATTCCATGCGTGATAAATAATCTGATGTATTTCCTATGAGTTTTAGATCGAATTTCTGTTTAATATGTTATCAGCATTCTAATGTATTCGAAAAGTCCCAAACATTTCATATTAAATCACGTTCATCTCTCGATACTAGGTAATGCAAAATTGAATGCCCCACTTTTCCTAGGACATTGGCCTTGGGGAAAAAATGCATTTTTGATTACTATACATTACATTTCTCCACTGGGATGTACTCATATACAGCAAAATTTGCGCATGAATGTGTATTACAAAGTTGATTAAATTTTTCTAACCAATTATGTTTTTTTTTTTTTTTGTTTGTAATTCAAATACATTTTGGTCTATATTTGACTAGATACAGTTATTTTTGTCGATATGTTTGAAATATTTGGATCTCTGTATTTCAACCACAACATTTCACTTTCTTTTCGAATTAATTAGATGATGTAGTCAGAATATTGTGATTTAATTACTTGCGGTTGCGCCGTTGTTAATAACTTTAAATTTCAGATACCGCTTACATTTTTGTTTTGCTTATTTATATATATCTCTTATATGTATCTGTGTGTAAATACATATATCGTTTTAGATAAATTCTATTCGTAAGCACTTTGCGCGAATTCTCGAGGCTTTTATTTAACATATATATAAACTGTCGATCCGGTAAGATGTTCTTTCCGCAGCCACGCTCAAATCAAAACTGATCGCTTCAAGCGAACTCAACTCTTACTTGTGTAGTACGCATACGTGCTATGTAGATACATATGTACATATCTCTTTAACAATGACGACTCAGCTTAAATATCATATACCTTTTCGCATAATGGAAGCTTTTAAGTACACCCAGAATTACGCTTGTGATTATTTTTTCGCTACGAGTTTACCTGTGGTGAATTTCTAAGCCAAGTTTAATGTTAAACTGACGTAGCTAAAAAATTAATCCATCTAACTGTATACATACAAATTGTAAAATGTGTGGGAGCAAAAACATTTTTCTTTTATTCTTTATTTAACCATCTCCGACTGATGTGGTAATGTGACAGACACCGAAAGATCGAAATTTTCCCCGAGCTTAAATGGCGTTGATTACTAAATACGCATATTTTTCGTCATATATAACAATCGAAAATATTGATAGAATTTCTAGTTTCAATCGAAAACAAATTTATTTATAAATGTCTAACATATATGTATATTTTGATCTGAAAAATTGGTGTTTGAGAGACTGCACGTCAGTAAAATAGCGAAATTTTGGTCAAATGTGGGTTTATAATACATTTAACACACACTCCCTTCACTCGTGCTGAGGCCAAGCCAGCCGCTCAACCAATTAGTGCTGTTTTAAAGCGAGAATAAATATCAAACCTTGTCATATAATCTCGGTGAGTAATCATGTTTCTTAATCAATTTCAAGCGTTGATCTGGCGTAAGAATTTTGTTTTAGCATTTTTTGCATAAAAAAAAATAATTCTCCGAGTGTATATATCAGTAAACAAAAGAGTTTCCGACCCAAAGCCGTTATTGTTAAGAGCTCATTGTCAATTTATTGTAGTTGTATACATACATATGTATTTGTATCATCATTCGACTGGAATACCTTTGTTGCCAAAAGCCGGCATTCTCACAGAGTGATAAGAATGAATAAAAAATGTACATGTACATATGTATGTATGTATGTAACTAAAGTAATGAAATTTACGTTGATGTTATTTACGATTTGTAGGATTAACTCTTTATATTTCTCGTCTACATACCTATGTATGTATGTATACATGCAGTAAGCTAATATCTGTGGTGAGGAGTCTGGCTTTAATATAATGCTTCATTTGCGGTATTTTATTATTTATGTAAATGGTGTTGTAAAGTGAACGTCCATATGGTAAATTTTTTGCCAATAACAACAACTAAAGCAGCATTCGATTCGCAACCCTTAAGGCCCGTTTATATACAACTTTGGCATCGCTTTGACAGCAGCGCGATGAACACTCGTACTTGCTACAATGAACGCTTAGCAGCGAATACTTTGGTCATTAAATTAACAAACTATATAGTCAGCTGTCGAGCGACGCCAACGCCAACTCCAAGGCAACGTCAAAGTTGTATGTAAACGGGCCTTTAGCGAGTGGCGAAAAGAACGAAATTTATGAGGCACAACCAAACTCGCCAACGTTCATCGCTGCTAGCTAACATTGCTGTAGCTTTCAATATATACATTTTTTCATTAAGCTAGTAGGTATGAATCCAAGAGAGCAGAGGGTGGCTCAAATTATCATCAAAGTGCGTTAAAAATTGTTTTCCAGTTTAGGAGGTAATAAAACAAGGAAATTATAACAGGAGCCTCCAGCGATTACTGCGTTTGAACATACATNGGGAATGAAGAGAACTTGTTAAAAGTTACAATTTCCGTTTCCGCTAAAAAGGTGTGGATGAATGCGTTGTCCTTTTTCTTTGCTGAGCGATTTCTGTGTAAAAATGTGTATTAAACCAAAAACAAAAGGAGTGTTGTTTGAACGAATCGGAATCTCGGAAATGGAAACATGTAGCAGGGAAACTCGGAAGTTTCTGATGA
>NW_016169561.1:0-17209 GCF_001687245.7 Rhagoletis zephyria
ATGTAGCACTTTTTTAGCTCCAGAAAGTTTTAGTTGCATTTGGTATATACATATAAGCCAAAACTTCAGCGTTGATAAAATGGAAAATTTCGAGATGCATACCATAAACTCTTGGATCTAGGTTAAAGAATTCAAAAATTAATTAAAAGAAAATCATTTTTCTGATAGCGCGGATTTTGTAAGTAAAACTTTCCAGAAAAATTTTGCGAAAAAATTATTAAATTAAAATATCTGAAATTACAGACTTTAACAGTTTGTAAAGGATTTTTAGTTCACTGTTATAATGGCCATAGCAACGAATTCGAAATATATGCACCTTATTTTGGTTTTCAAAGATTTTTTCAGCACTTAAACTTATAAAATTCGTTGT
This sequence comes from Rhagoletis zephyria, assembly GCF_001687245.7. NCBI lineage: Eukaryota > Metazoa > Arthropoda > Insecta > Diptera > Tephritidae > Rhagoletis > Rhagoletis zephyria. The sequence continues at coordinate 371 of NW_016169561.1, forward strand.
TTTTATTAAAATTGCCGAAAATGTAAAANGCTCTTTTTGGCTCTTTTTTTCTACCGTTTTAGCTCCAAACGAAATTTTTCTCTGGCAACACTGATTATGGCGACGAACTGACATATATACATTTATCATTTGAAGCACTATTAAGCCCATACATTCGGCGTTTGATAGGCGAGTCTCCCATGAACAGTTCTTTTCCATATTTTTGGCCTATGTGCGTTTTTATTAGAACTTTGAATATTTAAGTGAAGCAGTTTTTGAGTTATACATATATGGCAGAAGTGGGTGGTGCCACGCCTATTTTCGTCAAATTTTTATGATTTCGATTTTTTTGCTAATGACCCATGATATAAATCAAATATTGATGAATTCCTTAGTCATACCGCTCAAAAAATCGAGAAAGTCCGGTACATACACACATATAGATTCAAGACCTTATTTTTGCTTGAATTGCTTAACTTCGACAATTTTTATACATTTGCATTAGTTGAGGTTTCAATTTATTCTGAAATTAATTTTTCTTTCGGTAAATATGTACTAATTCTTTGGAAACTTTCGTAGAAATTTTCGAAATCAGCGATGGTCAAAATTGAAAAAAAACGTGTCTGGCTGTTTTGCGTTTCTAACCTGGCAACCCTGTCTCCAACAAAAGCGAAGTGTTTATTGCATATTAAGAGATAAAAAGTGGTAAAGCCACATGTTCCATTGCGATTGCTCCCGAAGTCATCCCGGAGACGAGTCCATACTAATGTATTGAGGATGACATGATCCTCAGTCAACCGTCGTGCCAGACAGCGTGGACTTTTTCACTAATCGACAAATGAGCAACAAACAGGTCGCTCAATCTGACCGATCGTGTATGTACTTACCTCTCCTCTGTTCTTAGTTTCTTAACATTCGTCATTGGGCAGGGAAAATGGTGGTGTGTCGTCCTTCCTACCTGTCATTCGAACGGAAGTCGTGAGGAATACGTTTGCTCTCTATTCGCTACGCTTTCTTTTACACTGAAACAATTTTCACGCGAAATTTACATCCGGAAATTCCAATTCTAGTCACATGTGGCGTAGTAAAATGCGTACATTTTATTTGAAAAGGAAGGCAAAAATTGTTGTAGGTTTGTGTATATTTGCACACATTCACATACATATACATATGTATGTATATACACTAGTTTGTGTGATGTAAAATGTGATTATTAAGAACGGCTCAGGTTGGTCTCACAGCCGAAATTCTCGTACAATGTCGGCTTCTGTGGAAGTTGTTAGTGATTGTTAGTGTTGTTGCCGTTGATTTTTCATGCATAACGTTCGCCATGCGGGCACGCAACGAAACAATAACAAACGTGGTCTCATTCACCGAAATGGCTGAGAAACAAAAGGACACTTTTTTTGTTTGGTTGCTTTGGTATTTGTTTGTTAACAGTGAATAACGCCTCTCCTTTGGCTCTCCTAGCTCTTTAGCGTTGTATGAATGTAGTCATGTGCTTATGAATGTACGTATTTATGTACATGTACATGTATATGACGTTCGTTATGCCGGTGTGTGCTCATAACAATGAAATTTTGTGTGTGATTTTGAAATGTTTGCGAAAGAATTAATCCAACACCCTTGGGAAATTCCACGATTGGAAATACTTAAGTGCGTATCTATGTATGTATGTATATAAGTATATATGTACAAAGCATTGCATACATACATACATTTATACATAAATGTTTTGAGTTTCAGAAATGAATAGCTGTTGTTGCCTGTCGTTATGGAGTATTTTAGGTACTAACTTTCGAGACTCTTATACATTGAAATCTAAAGAAGTATGACGGTCATCATATCTGTTAATGAACCAGTCACCCTACCAGCGTTGCCGAATTGACGATTTCGTCGTCGCTTTGACATTTTCCTTGCACAATGACGTTTTGACGATTTTCGCCCCGTAATGACGATTTTTTATTTGAGTTTTTCCACTAAATTACATAGATACACTGCCGGAACAAAGTATTTTTATTCTAATGTTTTTCCGCCAATTTTGTATAAAAATATGGTTCATTCAACAACAAAAAACATAACATTAAAATTCCTAAACTTTGTGCAAAACTCGCGAAAATTCAGCAAATTTTCATCGAAATTTTTAATTTTTTAATCAGATTTTTTAGAATTATGCGTTATTAATTATAGACAAAATTAAAGTATTTTTTTACGCACGTTTGGGTATGCGACTATTATTTGGCGGCTTTTTCAGCAATTTAAAATTTACAAACTTTGAGCGAATTCAAAAGGTTTAAGTATGTTTTGCAGTTTTTACGAATGACTTATACTCTTTCGTCATATAATCCTGGTTTGCTTCTATTAAATATTTAACCTTTAGAAAGGGGAGGGTCAATTATTTCATTAACCGACCAAGAAGAAAGGTAATATGCGAAATCTGTCACAATTCCTCACAATTGAAAATTGCCGTGAATGTCAAGTAAATAGTCAAAGTGTTGTTCGAATGATATTATAATTTATCGTTACTGGTCCTTGACACATTCGAATTCAGAATTGAATTCAGATGGCTGGTGAGCGTGGCAGAATGCCTTTTTTTACCACTTCTCAGATTTATGTCTTCCTTGGTTAATGCAGGTTCCACACCGAATTTTTTCTGAAATCCGATAAAATTTACCATATCCGCCCACTAGTGTAGTGGGTGTGGCAGTTCGCCAATTTTTACCAGTTTCCATACTTTTTCTTTTTTTTGTGAAATCGAGTTTCGTTTACTACTTTTTCCGGCAACTTTCATAGGGATTAGCCAATGTGAAGCGTTCAGTCTATGTAAGATTAATGTACATATGTATGTACAATTTTACGATAAAAATTTCTTAAAAACGGCATGGCGCCAGAACTATGTACACTACATACTCAAGTGGATCCACTTGGATTAAAATCCATGGTGCTTACTAATAAAACATAGACAGATGAATAAAACCCTACCACAACAAATTACCCTATACTCCAATACAATTACATTTTTGTTTTCAAATCTCAACACAATCACAACCCTGCAAACCAAAGTTCCCGAAATCTTAACGAAATCTTTATGAGCATCTCATTTTTGTAACGACTTTTTTTGGAATCTTCACAGAAAATTATATGAAGTGGTTGACACGAACTCGTAAAGAAATTTTTGTACAAAAAATAAAGAAAATTCTGAAAAAATTCCGCAAGAAATTCTTCACATAGCAGGATTATTTTTATTGCTTTACCGATTTTCGACCGAAGTGGTTTCGTTGGCTTGGCCATTTCGTTCGAACTCGGCTCTAAAAGTATTCAACTCGAAACCCGCTGGTGGTAGCAGAGGAAGAGGGAGGCGGACTTGGCTTCACTTGGCATATCCATTTGGCGTCAGTTCACACTGAAGAGAAACGACTGACGTGCGCTCATGAGGCCCTTAACAGGCGTAAGACTTTGTTTTTAGTTTTGAGTTGTGTCTTCGTTATTGCAGATGAAACCAGCTTGTAAACATATACATACATACATGCATGGAATGTGTAATTATTCTCTTTCAATTTCTTCTTAAAACAAATTATAGTTAGTCATGGCTTTTTTGCATTTCAACGACGATGTGAGATACGCCCTTTCCTTGCTAGGGTGTCCGCTATTTACCAAGGTGGGTTTTTTTGGTAGCGCCACCTAAATCTTTAAAACGAAATATAAGACTAAAAAAATGTTTAATCTTGATGTCAAACCGTCCTCCAAAGGCGATATATTTCCCATTGAAAATATATGGAATTTTTCTACATTTTACATTTAACACATTTTCTTCTGAACCAGTAGTTATATAAAAATGGGATTTATATATATTTTTGTAGGAAATTTAACGCTGGGATTTCATATTATTTTGCAATAAATTCGTTTCTATCAAAGTTATTCTAGGTGAAACTTGAACTTTTTTTTAACTTTTTTATGGGATATCGAAGCAACAGACGACATATTTTCATAAAAAAAGTTAAGTTTCATCTTGAATAAATTTGAAAGCAACGAATCTGATATTTCGTTTTAGATCACAAACTAAAAATTTAGGGGAAGCTGCCAAAAAAAAAAACAGCTTTGGTAACTAACGGACACCCTAATATGTACAAATGTACGTAAGTACCCACATACCCAGCAAAAAAACACGATTACCACAGAAATTAAAATGGAATCGAATTAAGCGATGGGAATCGCTTACCCTTTCGCTTGTAGAAGGCATTATTTTAACATGCGCATGCCATTGATCGTATGCCCCTACCAGCAGCATTACCTTCGAACGAAGGAGAATGCATGGATAAACAGAATCCAGAGAAGCGAACAAAGAATGCCTTAAAGAGAAACTAATGTAATACAGATTGTATTAAAAGATAAAAATTTTTATAAATAAGTTTTTATGCACACATACTGTATTTAGGTTTTAGATCTTACTGAAAAATCGGTATGTATATTTAATTAAACTCAAAATTGTACTTCACTTCATTGACTGACCTCGACTTTGCTGTAAATTAAACAAATCAAAACATGATTTTTAAGCGATGGAATTTTTCACAGAAAGTATTAGGTAGAAAATAATTTTTGGGTATTCATTCTATTCCTAAACTTTATTGACTGACTGTATGTACATATGTAAGTATCTATTCGGCTGTTATGTGAAGCGCCACCGGTCTTTTCCGCCTGCAACCATACACATCCGGTGCTCCCAAGTTCCGCCGCACACAACAAAATTTTCAAATGCTTTCGCGGCATTTGGCATCTTTCACTTTCATCTCGGCGCAGTTAATTAGATTTTTGTTCGACCGTTATGTACATACATACATACATACATACATATATAGCTCAATTAAATAAAATTAGCACCGGGTCCATTCATTGATTTAAACAGTGAAATGCCAGATGTTTGTGGGAATTTATGGTCTCTGCTATTTTTGGCTCGTTTCAAACTGTTTCGCACTGCAATTGTACTAATTAAATCAGCAATTTATTGTATTAGCCTTTTTTTTTTGGCACTCAGTTGCTAATTAACACGCGTAATTTATGACTTTAATTATTTATCGCTCAATTTATAAAATGCATTTGAAATTGGAAAATTATGCATATGCACATACATACATACTTATGTATGTATGTATATCTATTTTCATTCAAAGTTTTTGAATGGAAATAAATCGAATAGTATTACTCCACATGTATTATCTAATCGCTCAGTATTGTTAAAGACATCAATTTTCTTAATAAGTACCGAACTAATTAAAAACGGGGGTTTCACTTCAGAATTCAAGTAAATTGTGAACTTGTGATAATCAATACATACTTAGTTCACATAGTAAACCGAATGCGTGGTGCTCAAGTATTTTTTGCAATTTGCAAAACCAATAAAACATCTCGTAATTAACATAATTATTTTATAATCAAAATAGGCATTAAAATTACTTTTGTGGACTACAAAGCGATAACTTCAATTGATTATTTCGATATAACCAGTTGATCTTCGGATTGAGGCGGAAATATCTACGTCGATCTTGTTTTTTTTTTTGTGAGTAATTGGCCATTAAATCTGCCGAAGCAGAATAGCAATTCACTTTTGTAGCTTTGATGTTTACCAAAATTAAAAATTGAACATGAACCCAGCCAGTATACTTTTTTTATTTTTATTTTTTTTTAATTTACGATTTTACGACATCATATGAATTATTTTATCACTTTGATGGTTAAGTTATGCACTTGGCCGTATCTTCTTGAACTCTTCGCTGCCCCTCCAAGAGAGGTGAATGTCCGGTAGTTGTTGATTTGTAACGTAAAATACTGAGCCTGCCTTTAAAATTTCATCGGGTATTTAATATTTATCATAAAAAAACCGATCAGTAATAAAAGGAAACAAAAAAAAAACAATAGCACGGTATAACAAAAATTTTTAAAATCTAAGTAGGTCTGGTCGAGTAGTACATAAAGCTGTTTTCAAATTTTTCTAACATACTGAATTTTTTTACTTTTTCATACAAAACACAACTTCATAAGACGTAAACTAAAAAATTTCTGTCTAATACATATTAAGTTCAGACAGAAATTTAATTGAGTCAATTCAGATTTTAAGCAGCTGCTCGATTAGCTACAGTTATGGAATAGTTGGTTCAATCGTATCTTTATTAAGTTTGAGAGTACATTCGATACAAATACACGATTTTAAGTACATTTGGAACGTAGTCGAATAACTTTTCAGGAAATCAGCTCTTATTTTTATTCGCTTTTCCACAGATTTTCTGGTGTGGGTAACTTGCCTCCCTCCTTTGTGAAGAGGCATGCAAATGATATAAATGGGTTGTCCAAGTAACCAAACTGAGTTGATTACGCCAGATAGAAAAACAACATTTCTTTTTAAAGCGTCAGATCGTAGAACTCGATGGAAACCTTTTCGAAAACGTAGTTTTGTCTCGAGCTGTCCGAAGAGATTTTTTTTATAGCCAAATTTGTTTAATATGAGTCCAGAAGTTGATATGGTTTCTAGGGAAAGAGTTATCATCTTATTTTCTTTAATATATATATATATATGTACATACGTATAAAAAATACATATATATTTATTTTTAGGTACATTTACATATATACTTTTAGATAAAGTTTTTATGCAGATTAGGTACAATTTGAAAAATAAATTTTCCATCCCTGTTGGAATATCAGCTGTAAAAGAGGACCAGAAAAAAACAGCTGATTGCTATTTATTCAATAAACATACCTCAAAGTAAAAAATTAAACATACCCAGCAGGGTTCCACGAAAAACTCAATTTAATTAGCACTAAATTAAGCACTAGTGGAGCAATTGTGAATTGAAATTATCTATGTTAAATCGAATACAAATAGCGTATGTTCAAACAGGCACCCAATTAGCTAATTGAGAGCGTTCCAACAATTAAAGCCCTAATTGCAACAAAATTAGCCTTATAAAAACTTAGTAACTAATTGGCAGCAAATTGTCGAAAAATTGCTCATGCAACCCTGTGAAGTGTGTGAAAGAAAACGAAATGCCATGAAAACGAAATGTCAGAAAAATGAAGTGTCATTAAAATCAAATAGAAAAAAAACACTTATTTTTTTCTTAAAAAAGCCAGTCTGCAATCAAAACTGGATTGTACATACATACGGTGACCATCCGTCCTGTATTATACGGGATAGTCCTCTTTTCTTTGTCAATTGTCCTGGTAATTTATTTATTTCATGCGGGACACCAAATTTTCTATATATTTTATTTTATGTACCGTGTTTTTCCGTATTCGGTATTTTGGTGCCTAAAGAGCTCATTAAAATGGCATGCCTATAAATCAGTTTTTATTTTTAAATCTGAACACTTGTGATTCGAATAGGGGAGCACATATTCAGATGGTAGAAAAACTGGGTAAATATTTATGAGTATGAATCGAAATTAGACGGTAATGATTATTCTTCAAATTTCTAAAAGAAATTTCACTAGAAGGTACTTTTCAAAGGTTTTTTTAAGAGCATTTCACGTTGAATATTCTGTGTGAAGCAAAGCATATTGAACCGGTTGCAGATGATTTTATTTTGACGAGAATTTCGTCTTTAGATTGTCATTTTTGTTTACATTTTACTCTAAAAATTCAAACTTTGTTTACGTATATGGGTTCCAAAACCAACAACAAAATATACCTCGGGTACCTGTCCAATGTGCCGCGGAGTGGAGGCAATTTTCAAATTTTGTGAAGAGAGAAGATATTTTTTAGGCGAAACGGTAATGTCCTTCGAATGGACAGAAACGCTCCTGCTCTGAAAGTATTCCACGCGGATCGCGATTCTCGTAAAAGAGGAAGAAGAGGGCCCCTCTGCGTTGGAAACACCAGATGGATAAGAACTTGGCTTCACTTGGCATTTCCAATTGGCATCAGTTGGCATAGAAGAGAAATGACTGGCGTGCTGTTTTGGACTCGGCCAAAATCGCCTAGACGGTTACAGCGCCAATAAAGAAGAAGAAGATGTCCTGGTAACCGTCACCCTCCATGTATTTATCACATGTATCCTTAGCATACGGCTCTGCAGGAAGCAAAAGCAGTAAAGTTTTCTCCAAAAATGCTTTTGAGAAGGATTTCTTTGTTTTTCTCATTAAGCTGATGAGCGGATCGGATGTCAAAAATAAATAAGGAGGCACCAAGTTTTTATATCGATAAATATGTCGGGAATAACTTTGAAAAATATATACATACATATGTATGCATATCGATACATAGATACACATACATATATACGTATTAGAGTCTATAAGAGCCGATAGCTCACCCTTTATACTACAAAGCGGTTTAAACTCCGAACTAGTAATTGAATATATGTAAGTATCATTTTCTATTCGAGATAAACTGTTTTGCAAAATGTTCACAGAATTACTGCATATAGGTTGTTCTTCTTAGTTACTTTCTAAATGTTATCTAGCCATGTGTATGTCTACAGAATTTTAATTTATAATAGTAACTACAAATAATTTGCAACAATTGACCCTTCGTTTACTTAGTTAATATTCTGGTACTTTGCCTTAAAAAAATACTCGTTCGTGATGCGAATTTCGCAAACAAATATATGTACATGTTTTAATTCATAACATATTTCAAGCAATTAATCATGACCCTATTTACAAAGTGATGACGCTGAGGAAGATCTAGCTGCTTTGATTTTAACCTTATTTGCGGCACAGCACTCCAGTGGTTGCATGTTTGTATGTATGTATGTATGTATGCATGCATGCTTTGTACAAACATACGTATTAGGGGTATTCACGATCCGGTGCATACTGCACTACTAGCATGGTGCACAGATAGCATAAATAGCTAGGTTGTTGTTGTTTCATGTGTTCAAACAACAATAAAACTAGCCAATCATGCTAAATATTTATGCTTTCTATGCACCATGCTAGACAGTATGCATCGGATCGTGAATACCCCTATTGTATGTTTATTGTTTGCCTGCATACACGTGCATACCTATGCATATGGGTATACGTATGTATGTATGTACATATGTAGATAAGTCAGTTAATGTGCACATGTCAAGTACGATTTTCACATCGCCACCACCACACCCTCGCCCTGTCTGTCTCGTTAATCTTTTCACTAATCTATCGAATGCACTAAACATCTCATTTCTCGCTTCGCCCTCGACTCGGTTCCATGCCGCATATTACAAAAAGGGGTCTGGCTGGCTGGCGCACGAAACGCTAAAATATGCAAATAGCGATAGTGTCGCACTATGTCATCAGGTGGAAATAGATTACGTTTTCATGGTGATTTATTTCTGATTTCTGATTTGATTGTCAATCAACAATGATGATGATTAATTGCAACGAATGTCAACTGGCGTGCTAAAAAATTAAAAAGATATAAAATAAAATAAAATAGATACAAATGTATGTACATGCATGCGAACTTAGACTTAATGCAACCAAAAAACGTTCACAAATACACATATATGTCTGTCTGGGCATATAAGAATGAATATGAGAACCCTGTAGTACCGCGCACTAGTGAGACATTAGCACCACTAGCCGCTACCCGCCAGATTACCAATCATGCAATTCACCCATAGGGAGGAATGTACATACTTACCTGTATGTATGCATTAGGGATGTTAATTTGTTAGATTTTTACGATCCTGGGATTTTCGAAATCTCATTATTTTATGGGATCCCGGGAATAGTCTGGGATTTAGATATTCATTATTTTTCAATAGTTCTTGAGAAGCTCTCCTACCATATAATAAATAATTAATAAATGGGTTTGAAATATATTTTGTTATTTAAAGTGGAAACTATTTCATTAGTAACAAAACTTTACTTTACCGTGTAAATCTATTCTATAATAATTATATAAAGAGAAGTCCCTTTTTTTTGTAACAGTAAATTTCGCGAGAGGCTGGTCCGATTTTCATGAAATTTTGTATATAAGTAGCTTTTAGAAACCACCATGTCATAGGCCTAAAAAATTAACTTTTTCCAGGAGGTGACCCAGGGACAAATTCATTCGAAAAAAATCGTATTTATGGTCCCAATTGCTTAAAACTTTTACGTAGCTAGCTTTTTGCATAGATTAGGATATAGCATCCTTTTTTCCGGGAACTGTTCATATTATCAAGATCATATTATTCCATATAGGTAAATTTCTTTTTATTAAATTTTTTATGCATTTCATTCATTGCAATCTTACAAAGTAAAAAAAATCTTGAATATGAGTTTTTTAGAACACATTTTCGCAAATTAGCTTCACAAATAAATCGAATCGATAAGCTTTTTAAAGTTTCACAAATTGCACTTTATTTATTTAAAATGAACAAAGTACTCAAACATTTTTCACCGGCTTCTTTTTTATGTATTTTACCGCATAACTTTGGACCACGTGAACCGATTTCAGTAATTTTTTTTTTGATCGGAAAGATGGTACCTCAACGGTCGTGCCGAAATTTGGTTTAGAAAAAATTAACAGCACTCCTAAATTTGTATATGAAAATTGAAGTCGGTTGTGTTTTTTGCTTAAAAATTGTTTCTTTAATAAAAAGTTCTTTAATCACAATTAGCGCTCAACTTTCAAAAGTAATAAAAAATGTTTAAATGGTTTTAATGTTTATTTTCCTCGATTTCTGACTTTCGATAGAGATGGTGATTTTTCACAATTGCCTAATTTTTTTAATATTTCGAATACTGAAAAAATTAACTGAACTTGTATTTTTATTATGTAGCTCATTTTGGTAGAACGAATTCGAAATTGAATCTACCAATCCTTGTTAAGTACATATCAGTGGTAAAGTCTTTTAGGCTGTAAAGTGTAAAAAACAACAGTAAGTGAGTATGCATTGCATATTTTTAGGACAATGTTTCTTTATTCTCTACCCCCGGGCTCAATTCGGAAATTTCTAGAGGCTGGCCCCTGCGTAAGCCCGCGGGTACGGGCCGGAATATTTGCTGTCAGCACGAACTCGTGCGTGCATGGGCGTTCAGTAAAATTTCATAAAAGCACGAATGAGCACGAAAAAGCCCGTTGCTAATACTACAAATTGAGAGAAGCTTTTGTTTTTATACAAAAAAAAATACATATTAAAACTCTTTTGATAAGAAAAAAGCAAAAAAATAAATATTTGGAAACCGTGCACACGATAACTCAACGAAATTTGGTAGGTAAGTTATCCAAGGTAGGTTGGGATTGAAAAGGGTAAAAATCTGACAATAACCACGCCCACCTCCCATATAGCGGTATTTTCCAGATATGCAAAAATAACGATATTTCCGTAAATACTGGATCCAAATTGTTGAGTTATTACGTCAAGTAGAATTTTGGCATAAAATAAGACAGTCATGATATTTTTTTTAATGGGCGTGGTACCGCCCACTTATGATGACATGCTGTATTTCTGTAGTCCCTTCACCAATCCCCACCAAACTCGGTGCGAACATTGCTTAGAGCCCCACTAAGAAACTCTTTGAAAGTTGTTTAAGTCTGACAAGAACCACGCCCACCTCCCATATAACGGTAATTTACAGAAATACGAAAACTGCGATAAATTAGTAACTATTTAAGCTAATTTACTGAAAATCGATATATAAACAATGACCTCTCAGCATAAAATGAGACTTAGGGAAATTTTTGGAAAATAGGCGTGGCACCGCCCACTTACGCCTACATATGTGTATCTCGGTAACCGGTTTAACAATTTCTACACCAAATATCTTACCCCGAAACCTTGACGCAAAGAAAGAAATATGTTGAAAATTTTAAAAATCAGTCTAAAATTACCGCCACTTACCACAAAACGGTAAATTTCAGAAATACGAAAAATTCCGATATTTCAATAGCTAAAGATGCCAACTTACAACAATCTCTTAAGAAGACACAAGGTTATTGATTTTTGTAAAATGGACATGGCACCCCACTCACTTATGACTACATCGATTCCCACCAAACTTGCTCCAATACTTTCAATATATCATAACATATTGGGGCGTATTCATGTTTTCGTACGAATCGAAAATCATGAAATTTTCCTATCATTTTCTATACAAAAATTTCAAATTTTCGATTGAAACTGTTTGACTGAGTGTTTGCGCTGGGTATACATAAAGTTCGGTTTTGCCCGAACTTATACTTCTTTACTTCTTTTCTTTCAAAATGGTCATAAGGTCTATACGAAATGCCATAGTTGGCCATAAAGGCAAATTCAACACGGTCATAAAGTGAATATTGTGACCATTTCAAACAGACATAAGGCCCTTCGATGTGGTCATAATGTCAATTTCCAATATGACGTCTGTCGCTTCTGTGGACAAAGGAGAGCCAGCCAGCACACATTTTCTGTGAATGTGATGCTCTCGCTAGGCGCAGATTAGCCCACTTTGGTGGCGCTACCTTTAATCCATTTGAAATTTGGAACAAAACGCCGAACGAACGGAGGTGGCGTTAGGCTACGTTAAAAGCCTTCCCATATAGGGCGGGGGCCCACGCACAATAGACCACTTTAGAGGTCGCAGTGCATATGGCCCATAATAATAATAGTTACTATTTAACTGTGACTGGTGACTATGTGCACTTTTTTGCATTATCACTCAATTGCAGAATTTAAAAGTTGATCTTATTGCCCAACCAGAAATGAAATAAAACAAATTTTTAATTGTACTTTGAAATGTAAAATGTAATTATTGCTAAGGAAGGTGGATACGAGTAAAATTGCAAAACAGATGAATTTTCTTTTAATGAAATAACATGAAAGATAATCATTACACTGTTTGACAGTCTGCTGTGGAATTGATGAAATGAAGTTTTTCGGAAAGTCGGGGGATTGTATGTAGGAAAATAATTTCTCAGTTTCCCCAGGCTGACGATCTTAAGCGTTTTTTTTTTTTCAATTAAAGTTTGGGGTCGCAGAGCACTATTTTAAACAATTAAAAGTGATTAAATGCAAACATGTATTTATAGATTCAAGAGACTACGAAATTACTTTTCCATATACAATTCAGACTTTCAGAATTCATAATTTCTCCAGAAAAAAGTGAAACTTTCGTAGTGTTATGAATTCATTACACTACTTAAAAGGACTGGCAGTCATCGCAGCATATTTTTTATAAAACAAAAAAAACAAAAAAACAATTTTTTTACAATTTTATAAAACATTTTTTGTGGCTATGACTTTATTCTAGCAGACAAGTTCCTACTCAAAGCGATAGAATATCTATAGGCAATGCAACTGTGAATATACTTTAAGACAAATTTCCAAGCGTCCAACTAAATCCGTTTATACTATAACTAGTAGATATATACAAACATGTATGTAACTCTTATTCGCAAAAAATTACATTGGCACATCCATCACAATAGCACTTACAAATGTTTGCCGTGGGTGAACCAACAAATATTCATTTTATCGGCATTAACTTTGTAGTAAAACACCGTAATTTGGGTTAGCGACAACTAAGTACGCCTTCGGCTCCACCCTCGAACACTCCCACACACATTCGAGCAATATCAACAACTTTGCGTGGGACATAAGCGCTCCCGCCACTGGTGCGCTTACTAATTATCATCTGCCAAATACCGCTACTGCATCGACACGTCTTCACATCGCTCGACTTTAGCTTCAGCGCAATAAAAGCCAGTGTTGGCAGTGTTGCCAGTTTGCGGGATTTCGCACTTTTTTCGCGATTTAATGACTAAAAAGTGCGAATGAGATTTTCTGTCGCTAAACGGGATTTTTTACTTACATATCATACCAAGCAATAAAATTTAGTAATTGATAAATAGGTAAGGTTTGGTTAGGTTGCAGTGCCTGCCTGCGAACCCACTAGCACACATGGCCCGTTGTGATACCCCGCGGATCGTTAGAGCCCTCCTTCTCAAACCTTCGTGCGGATTTTGCGAAATCCAGAAGTAGCAGTATTACTACATCAACTATGTCGATTAGGTCTTTAAATTAATCCTGAACTTATAAACTTTCGTCTTCTTCTACAAAGTACGGGGCATTCGCATAACGGCTGCCGCAATGTTTCTGGCTCTTCTTCATTTCTGCAGCTTCTGTAGAAGTCATTATGGGAACTTCTCCTCGTGTCTCTCAACTTCAAGACCCAATATCTCAAGAAATATTGATGTAAGCGATTTAGTGTTTCGGAATTCAATTTCCTACAAGTTTGTTATTTAAACTTTTACTGTGAGCCTCGTTATTTACAAGATATTCATGGAAAAATTGGGTTTAGTGACCCGTACTACCTCGCTGGTGGGAGCCAGCGTTACGCCGAAATGGACACTTTTGTAAAGCATTCAATTCTGAAGAAATATTTTGCTTGACCAAGATTATTACCATAAAATGACTTTTGAAGAGAAAAAAAGTTTACGTGTATTTTAAACGTGAAGTGTTTGTACGCCTTGGTCGAGCACTTAATTTTAAATTTTCTGTGAATTTTTTAGGTATTTCCCACAAAATTTCGAGATGAGAGTGAAAAAATAACACCCTAATATAATATATAAATATGTATGTCCTTTGCTCATTTATATATGTACATACTTCTGTTTTTTTTTTTATCCGAAAACATTTTATGAATACGTAATAACTAGATACATGCAAGGCGGGATTTTCGTTATAACTTTAGTATAAATGGTTGGCATTTTATTAGCCCAGTTACTGGCAACACTCATAGCAGCACTCGCCTATCAATTTCGCGCTCTCGTAAATTATTGTTGTTCCATCGCCAACACTCGAACATTTGCCACAACACATCCCTGCAGTAAAATTTAGAGACAGTCTGACAAAGCGCTAGTTCCGAACTGCATATCTCAGAACTATCTCTGAACTAGTGCAAAAGGAATGCAGAACGGTACAGTTGAAACTTGCGGTGTAAATGTGCAAATGCTCACAACTCATACAATACGAGAGTTGCTCAGCGAGAAGACCTCCGACTCAACCATCGTTGGTCGCGAGTTCAAATCGCGGTGGAGGCAGTTGGGAGTTTTCAAATTTAATGAATTTAAATTGTTGCGTGCAGCTAGATTACAATTTTTTTTTTTTTAACTACATAAATATGTAACAAAAACGGAATCTTTAAAAGAAAAGAAAAAACGAAAAAAATGTCCAAAAATCAAATCTCAAAAACATTTTTAACCGACTTCCAAAAAAGGAGGAGGTTATCAGTTCGTCGGAATATTTTTTATTTTTTTTTTATTTTTTTATTTTTTTTTTATGTATGTTACCGCATAACTTTGGACCACTAATCTAGTTAAGTTCCGATCAGTGGATCATGAGATATATATATATATTTTTTTTTTGTTATATGAGAGTGGAAGTCGGTTTTTTTTGCTAAAAATTATATTATCTCATAACAAAAACTGTCCAAAATGGAACCGGTTAGAAACTGGGCGACAACTGCCATCGCCAATGAAATCGCCGTGTAAAGCTGGACAGTTGAAAGCATTGCTTGGGTATTGAGCTAGAACTGGTACTGTCGGCAAAAGGTCTAGTTCTACGCTAGTTCTAGGCTAGTCAGATTTTCTGCAGGGATATGTATGCATATACATATGCATATATGCATGCATGTCTGTGGTCATAAGCAATAACCGCCCAAGTTGAAAAGCCTGAATTCGACAAAAATCGTTTTTAACATTTCGATTGTAATGTTAAACTTATGGGGAAACCAAAATATGTTCGTCTATAACTTTTTAAATAGCCTAGGTGGCGAGATGGGGACTTCACGTACACATGGAATAGTAGTTGCAGAATACGATAGCATATATAACTCAATTCTTTCTTAAGTCGACTTAGGCGGTTATTGCTTGTGACCACAGATATGTATGTATGTATACATATTTATATGTAGATGCACATATGTACATTAGGGCGGTCCAAAATTACACAGGAAAATCCACGTTTTGGAATTTACCTGCTGCCACCCCCATAATAAGAATATTTCTTTTCAGATATTTTCAAAAAATAAAATTATGATATTTTTTTTTACTTTAAAAGGTTTTTAATCTTTTTCATATCGTGCGTAATGTGGTTGCGAATCCATAAAATAAAATATTTTTGTATATAAGGGATAAGATTATTTTTAAGTCAAATATGCATCCTAATTTCATGTTTTGATAATCTCTGAAGGCAAATTTTTTCATTCGATCAAAAATTATGTTATTGTCGGATTTTCAATAACAACCTACCTAGATAAAGGGCAACCTTTCACCAAATTTCTTGAGATATCTCGTCATCGTATACTCGGACAGACGGACGTACAGTCAGACATGGCTTAATTAACTTCTCTATTCATTTTGAGCATTTTGGTTTATATACCAGGATGTTACAAACAATCGTTATGCGAAAAAAAGTTATAATACACTATGGGCCGTTTTCTCAAACAACCTGTAACTTTAAAGCTCACTTTATATTTAAAGGTTGCATTGAAATTTATGGTTGTGTCTAAAGTAAAGCATTTTATTATCGGGTTTAAATTGGTTTACAACCAAGAAGCATAGATAAGTCAAAAACCGATAATAGTATGGCTTAACTTTAGACAAAGCTTTATTTTTAATCCAACCTTTAAATATAAAGTTAGCTTTAAAGTTGAAGGTTACTTCAGAATACGGCCCTAACGCGCTGGGGTATAAAAATACGGGTGCCCTTATTTTCGATATTCTTCAATTCTGGATGGAGACTCGAAAAAAGGTTTTGGACCACCCTGATGTATTTTCAGCTGCACATAATACGAACAACTGCAATAATAACCCAGCAAGAACCCTGCAAAAATCGCGACTACTCCATGCATGCATGTAAAGAGTACTACCGAAGGACCAAGGAGTACTCCAAAATTAACCACAATTCATATA
>NW_016169562.1:0-7450 GCF_001687245.7 Rhagoletis zephyria
AAAAAAAAAAACATTTTATTTGCGAGTGCTGCCTTTTTTTGTAAAAAAAAATACAAAAAACTGCAATTGTTGAATTTTTTCCTAAAAAGTTTGAATTTTTTCATTCTCGATGCAAATTAAAGTGAAAAGATCTTTGGAAGAGTACCTGATACAGAAAACGGTAAACAAGGTGCATACTAGAGGGCTGCATGAATTCATTCAAACTTCTAGCCAAACAGAGTACAGTAGATTTGAATATTTTACTTCACATACAAAACACTCAGCGTTTGGAAATTTTGTAAGTTATGAATATACATTTTGTTTTATATTTTCTACCTTCAAATGGAAGAATGTGACTGAATGAATAGAAAACATTCAAATCATTCAAACTCATTTCGGTAAAAGTTTTTTTTTACAGACAAGTTTTTTCGTATATAATAGGAGCGCAGCAATACATACATACATACATATGTATGTTTGTACATATGTGCATAGAAAAAATATTTTTGAATATTCATACAAAAAATTGTCATCTATTTCAATTCAATTTATTTTCACTTTGTTTGAATATTGTAATGTCGACACAAATATCAGAACTGCTATTAACTCAAATTCAAAAAAATTTGAAGCCAAAATCATTCATTCGTTTTGAATATGAATAATTCATAAGCCGTTTTGAATGCATTCATGCAGCCCTCTAGTACATCCCTCAAGGGTGGTCCCATACAAATTTGGCTTAGCTCCGTTAATTTTTTCATTAATAAAGTAATGGTTAACCTACATTTTTATATTAAATAGCATAGAAGTCGGTTGAATTTTTGCTTAAAAATTATTTGTTTATTTTTTATTATTAAGTTTCAGATTTTTTTATTCACGATGCAAATTAGAATGAAAATATTCTTGGATAATGGCCTGTTAAAAATAAGACGGTGCGCGGACCCGTAATTTAGAAACCAAAATTAGGTTTTTTTTTCATCATTTTTAGCGCCCCTACTGCGTTATTTATAAATTAGCGTTATTTTGAAATTAGGGAAATTTTTTAAAATGCTGCACTTACTGGGAAAAAAATTAAACAAATGACAGACTTTTCAGCTTAATATTGCATTTGCGATGACTATGAATTTATATGAATAATTTTCAATAATACATGTGTAACCGATTTTATTAAAATTTGAAATTTTCTTGGATGTCGTTTATTTTCTACGTACGTTTAGTTTTTGACATTTTATGGAGCACGCTAATTTGCAAATACATATGTACATATCTACAAATTTAATCATACATATGAAATCATAACGTATTTATACATACGCACATACGTACAATATATTTAAGAAAACAAGTTTTAATCTTTGCTCTTATTTGGTAATGAGCTTTTGTTGTATGAATTAGATTTTATTAGCATTGAACAGTTCATTGGTAGTAGGATTAGTTTCACTTTTTTTTAATTGCAAAAACCAGTTTCTGAATAGCTCATTTCTTTGGTCAATTATTCAGTGATCATTGAATGGTATTTGTGAACAATAGCTGTACTTGTGAACAAGTATCTCCATTTCGGGTTAATATTTCCGGTAGTAAAGACAAAGTGTAGAAAAATCTCGAATTGTGACAAAAAAGAAAACATGAGAAATACCGAAAAAATATTCCCGACAAGATAAACTCGAAGAATCCTGAAAAAAAACGCCAAGAAACCGGACAAAAAGTTGAAAATGGCAAATCTGGAGACAAGTTTTCGTTTTCCCATGGGTAAGGGGCTCACTTAGGCAATTCAAGAGATTGTCCTTAGTAATAACACATTCTGAACGCCATTCAAAACTTAATCTATCCACCGTTTCGAACTGATTTTCTAATTACGAATTCGGCTCATCTCTTCAAAGTTATTAAGGATATGCGACCCAAAGGATTTTAACCTTAGTCTCGCGACCGCTGGGAAGTTAAAAAGGCAGAACTGAGGTGATTCCACCTCGTCCTCTTCTATGCAACCGGCTGTATGTATAGCTATGGGGAAGTGCTCTCGATCGTCTACTATTTACCCTCCGAAAGAACGACCTTGCAATTGCGAATATACGGGTTTCGCCAAGGCTCGCTGAGCTCTTGATGATGCTCATCTGTCCAAGAGCGTACCACAAGCGATCAATGACCCGACTTTTATACGGAAATAACGTTTCAAAGGCACCTTTTCTAGCCAGTTCGTCAGCCACACAGTTTCCCGTAATGTAGCTTCCACCTGGTACGCAAATGAGCCTAATGCAGAAGTATTCCGAAGTTACTGAAAGACACTTAATGCTCCCTTAAGGAAAAGTGGGCAGAGAAGAAGCTCCAAGCAGCTATTACGCTGGCACAGTAATCCGTGCGATCAGGTATGCAATCGAAGTCCTCCAGAACTCGAGAATAACCTTAATCCGGTTGACCATTCTGTTTCCCTGGCTCTAATAGTTGTTCACGCTGAGGCAGTTTTTCCTGCGATTCGGCAGGCACTATATTCAGTCCTACGTTAAGTGCCAAAATAGTGTCTATAGGGTGCCACTAATGTCAATTAAGGCAGGCGATTCTACGCACTCCAACTGCTTAGCTAGTGCAGCCTTCTCAAGTGAGTTCCACCAAACATAATAGGCTCAACTACAGTTTCGTAAAGCCCGTAGACAACTTTGAGGGAAAAACCATGTATTTTTCCAATAGCTCCTTTGCCCTAGCCTAAGGCCACTGATGCGCTTCTTGTCCTTCCTCCAAGGCAGCTTCCCAAGCCCAGGTAACTGCAAGTGCTGACTTCCACCAGAGGGAAGACCAGCATCGGGATTTTATATTTTTTAGTGAATAAGACCAGTTCTGTCTTACTGAGATTGATGGTGAGACCACTTCAGGGCGCCCAGTTAGTGACCACGTTAAGTTACCATTGAGTCAGTTCATAAAAGGGTACCCAAATATCTACCTTTAACTATAAGTGCAACAACGTCTTTGTGGGCAATTTCTCCAGCTCCTCCAGTAGATCGCTTACCACCACGAGCCAGAGGCCTGCCGCATACTACCATGACAGTTCTATCACAAAGCATGTTTTGGATTAGCCGAATGAGACCAACTTCGACTGCAAGCTTATCCAACGTCTTAACTATTGCCTTCGGCAGAACGTTATTAAAATCCCCCTCGATATCGAGTGAAGGCTTCCCGTATCCATCTCAAAATTGTGTGCATAGCGGTTTCTACTGATCTTCGTTTACAATAGGCGTGTTGAAATAGATTTTGATCACACGTTATATGGAAGAAAATTCAAAACTCCCTCCACAAACAAAAAAAAAATCAAAACAATAGTAATTTTTAGGGACTTGAAACTTGCACTTTATTGGACTAAAATTGAGTGGGCTACGAAACTACATACCCGAAAATGTTCAAATATGTATTCTGATTAAAAATTTCGAAGACAATTTTTTGAAATTTGATTATTTTTTTGAAATTTGCGCAAACTTTGAAACTTTTATTTACGCGATTTCTGTTATAGATTGAATTATATTTTAAATGTAAGTTATTAAAAATAAATAAATAAACGTAAATTGCAAACAATATCCTTTGAATTTCGGTTAAAATTAGTTGAACGCAAGTGTAAGTACATATACTATATTTACAAGCTTATTTCAATATTGCCATCTATTTATATACATATGTATATACATATATAGGCATAGTTATGTACGTCTATATGTACACTTATTTATATATTTATACATACTTATGAATATATGCTTAGAGGGAAACTTTTTTTTTTCTCAAAATTATCATTAATCAATAATATTAAATTGCACATCGCGCAACATTTTTGGCAACGCTATGAATTGTTAAATCACTAGCCGCAAGTAGGTTAATCAAAAAGCTAATAAGCAATATTAAAGCTCATTAACAAATTCAGCGAATTTTATATTTACCTTGCATTGCGTGAATATACCAAAACAATACAGACACACAGTCATACAAACATACATACATGCATGTGTGGCCTGTTGGCTAGGTATAGTCATTTCACCAAACTTTCCCCCAGACAATGCGAGTGGCAAATATTTAGGTAATATCTCTTAACTTGGCTATTTGCGCATATAAATTGGCATCGAACGTGTCACGAAATTTCATGCGGCACTGGCAATAAAATGCATGCATAACTGTATAGCGACGCTGTGAGTTAATCAAGCGAGCAACAGGTGCCCACTGCATGCCTCAACCCACTATCTTGTCGCATTAATACAATTCGATACACATCTTTGTTTATTTGTTTGTATGCGCATATGTACATATGTATGTATGTAGTATATGCGTATGCTTTATTGTTTTTTTATTGCATAATTTGTGCGTGATATGCACGTAAAGCTGCTGGAGACGGGCATAACATAACGATGATATTTTCACAAACATAAACGCAGCGGACAAAAAGTAAATGCAGTTAAGACCATAAAAGCATATCTAGCTGAACGTAGTGTATGGTATACATATGTATGTACATATGTATGTATGCATGAATTGGGATACGAGCATGAAAAGTGGATAATACGCTAACAGGTTGCCGCCGAAAGTGAAAAATTGGGCGCCTAATTGATTGGGAAATATACCGTTTATTTTTTACTTTAACTTTAAAGGTAAAGCAAATAGATTCGAAAGAGTATAGGAACTGGTAAGTAAATACATATCTATATAATTGATGGGCAAGGTGTCATGTAATGCATTATTTATCTAACAATTTATTTCTTAAAATGCGAAAGTGAAAACTACTGTCTTCATACAAGTTTGATAAGTTATTGAATTTTTGAACTGTCCGTTAGTGGTCCGTGGTAGTCAAATTCAACACCATCTCTTAGCAGAAAACTATCACATTTTTACAAGATATGAAACCGCGTAATTCTCATTAAACACATTCTGAAGACAAATGTCCCACCAGTCACAATGAAAAAGCTGTACATCGCATGAGAATTGAAGTCGGCTGTGTTTTTTGCTTGAAAATTACTTGTTTTTTAATTCATCTTTTTCAAAATTCTGCTTTTATATTTTACTTTTGTGGTAGAAAAAATCTGAAAAATTTACCATATCCGTTCCTTGGATTAAAACTACATATTTTCATTTAAGAAATGAGCAACCGAAAGAATGTAAGCAACTGAAAAATCCAATATACTTAGCGAAAAGTATATAAATTCTTACGGCGTTAGTTGTACAATAACAAAATGATATTTTATTTACTAATTTATAAAATTTTTTGCAATTCACTTAAAGAAATTTACTTTTATTTTCAATATATGTGCATATGCACAGAATATTTTGTTTTAGTAAATTACAATATATTTTGCAATTCTTGTGACTTAAATCATTTCTTTCTTATACTTCTTCTAAGCTGTTTATTTTTTTAATTACTTGTTCTTTCTTTCTTAATCTATATAGTCCTTTTTTCCTTGCTGCTAATTTGGGTTTTCGAAAACTAACTTCTTCCTGAAAATTCAATACAAGATTACAAAACTGGGAATTGCTTCTTCCCACTACTACTGTTAGCCAGCGATGCCACCCTTCGCTACTAGTTTGCGTTCTAGGAAAGGTTTCCCATACCGACCACAACTCATAAGAATATTTCGGGCTATTATTATTTTCATTAATATAATTTTTTTCTAACCAATTCAAAATACTGAATTACTAGTAAATTCTATATTAACCCTATAACGTAAACCATGTTAAAGAGGACGTGTCATTACTTTGAAAAAAAAAATCGAAATCTGCGGCTTTGGAAAAGATAACAACAAATTTAACAGTAAAAAGTAAATACAAATTAAATCAAGATGCTCATAATACATAACAAATATTAAATTAAAGTAAATATCACGTAATTTAAATGAAAAAGAAAGAAATCATAAACTAGTTAAAGCAACACAATTAAAGTTTAGACAAATAAATAAATACATATTTACATACATGACATGCATGTATGTATATGGCCCCAAATACAAAGGTATTAAGTGAAATTTCTTTTTAATTTTTCATTTACGAGTATCGCTTTTGTTCTTAACCGCAGCAGCTAAGAGCAGGGCTTCCTATATTTAATTCTCCTTCTATTGAAATTTTCAAACAGTTATTGTACAAAACTTAATAATATTAAATGCAATTTAAATCCCAGTTGATATATGTTCAAGTATTTTGTGTTGCATAAAGACCACGAGTAGGAACAACAAAAAATTTGTCAAAAAATTTTGCGAATTTTAAGTTACATATGTTACATAGAAACTGTTTATAATGCAGTCAACCAACTACATACTAGTAATATGCACGTATAAAAAACGTATATGTATACATATTAATACACTTCTCTGCACATAACCAGCAGGCATAACAATTTTACAAAAATAAAAAGGAAAACAGCGACCATAAAAATACACACATACATTGTTGTTTGTGAAAGTGTTTTTTTTTTTCTTATGTGCTGCAAATACCAACGTCAATGGTAGTCCCCACCCGCCACATCAACAGCTTACCAATAATACAGACACCACAATAAATGCCACACATACATACATACATATGTACATACAGTCACTGCCAGTCAAAATGGCCCTCCGCAAAAAACAAAAAAAAAAAATTCAATATTACCAAAGTCTTTCATGTCAAATAATTTGGTTTATTTTTTAACTTTTTTTTAAACTTTTTAATCAGGCGGTGGGTTACTTTCTTCCATACAAAAATAAATTCAATCGCCTATTGTATGGAAGAAAATTCGAAAGACCGTTCCCAAAAAACATCTCAGAAACTAACAGTAATTGGTCGTCTACAAAATTGCGTACTCGAAATATTTCTAAAAAATCTGATCAAAAAGTTAGAAATTTACATGAAAATTGTGTGGAATTTTCCTGGTCTTTGAACAAAGTTTTGAATTTTGGTTTCTATGTTTTTTGTTGTATTATAATAAAAAAAATTACAAAAATTATTTAAAATGAGGTACTTTGGAAATATTAATAAAATCATGGGCCATTTTGACTGGCTGTAACTGTATACATATATTTTTTTTAGCTTTGCTATAGTTTTTTTTTCATTGCTGTAAAGTTTTGCTTGCCAACATTGTGCTTACTACGATTTTGTTGCCATCAACACTATCCAAATAACAACAAAAGGAACTAGTCTCGACAACCAGTGTTGCCAGAACTTTTTGGACAAACCGGCTAAATTGGCAAATAAAACCGGCTAAAAACGGCTAAAATGTTTCAACTAAATTTCACATGTTTTATTTAAATAAATCACGAGTATTTCTTGGAGAGCAGTTATAAATTCGAGCCGGAAAAATTTTTGCCAGCAAGAATTTGCAAATTTGATTGTGGCATATGGTTGGATTTTTTGTGGACGATAATTTGAATAAAACAGTTCGTTAAATTTAAAAATTTAAAATTTTAAAATGAAAAATGTAATTCAATACTTGTTTACTTAATTAATTTAGTTAACTCCAATGATTTGAAAGGTACTCGGC
>NW_016169562.1:7460-17213 GCF_001687245.7 Rhagoletis zephyria
GAAATCCCTTCAATTCTGATGTAAAATATGATGCCAAAAGACTGCAGATCTCCCATTTAGATGACCGGTCGGTCATATGACCGGCAGATGTCTCGTAGGATTCCCAGAGAGTTTTGCTTTACATAGAAATTTGTGCTCTTTTATTTTCATTTTGACTCACTTCAGTGTTGGTTCCTTTAATTCAAGTTGGCATTCGGTTTTTGGAATTTAAATAAGTTCTCAGCAAAAAAGTTTGTTTAAAAAAATACATATGTGTACATAGTGCTTGAAAATATAAATTTTTCCCTTACCTTAAACTTTTGAGAGTGGGCAAAAATGATGTTTTGTAATTTAGGCAGAATTGAATATGCGCTATCTGGGAAGACAATATCTACATGTAATATTTATTCTGTTTGTTGGCACTATATCCAAACACAAACACATCTTAAGTGTATTAACAGTGAAACAATTTCTTATTTTCTAAGTTTGCGAATAAAACTTCACACTTAAGATTAAGACATTTATAACAAACATTTTATCAAGAAAATCCCTTCTTCGTTTAAAATAAAAATAAGCGAAATCGGACCAATTTCATACAACCCTGCCTGACATGAAAATTTTCTCTACTAGCCTTAGCCATTTCTAACAGATTTTGGGTCGCTTAGTCAAAAATAGAAACATATATACATATTTGAAATTTAAGAAAACAAGGCAAATAGCAAAATCGGCTAAAAACGGCTAATTTTTTTCTGCAAAACGGCTAACAAATCGGCTGCCGGCTAAATCGAAATTTCTCCGGCTGTTTGCTATCGCAACCGGCTAAATCTAGCCGGAAAACGGCTAAAATGGCAACACTGTCGACAACACTTCAGGGTGGTTCGTATGCAACTTATTTCTTTTTTGCTATTGTTTTCTGTTTTTTTTAGTAGTTGAGTTGTTGTTGTTGCCTTGATTTGTTGTTATTTGTAGCTTTCGTTAAGTAAAATGTTTATTGTCGACGCTTTGCATTTATGTGAGTATATTGAGCTTCGTAACGTGGTAGGCGGGTATACTTAAAATAAAATTTAAATTGCAGCTTAAGAAATAATGGAGTTGAATTTAACAAAAATAAACATTAACTATTAGATAACTCAGGTACCTACACATACATATCGTCGTTTAAAGTACAAAACCGCTTATCAACAAAATGCAAAACCGCGTAGCAAGTTAAAAAAAACTATCCAGTGTTTACTTATTTAATTCACTGAACTAAATGTTTCTTACCGTCTATCTAAATATAAATTATGAGGTTACAACTGTTTGCATTTTCTTAGATGGATATTTCTTAACATTGCTAGCGAAAGTTCTAATGTTGAGTAGTCTAACGCCCGGATCCTTTGAAAACTGCTTTTTTCGACATTGCCTGGCTTAGCAAATTTTGACGTCGTATCTGTATAGTTACGAATTGTATTAAATGATGGAATGACATTAGCTGACCACCTCATGCGACGATCAAAGCTTGAGCCGCGGGGAGAACTTTCCTGAAGGAACCTCTCTTTTATAACACAAAACAAAAAATCGGAGATCGAAATGAACAGTTATTTTCGAAATTTCAATCCAAGAAGTCAGACTGAAAGAATATGCTTGTATGATATTTGAATACAGCAGTGTGATACTTGCTAGCCAAGGAATATTAATCTTGGATGATTTTAAATTTTTATTTATTTCTTTTCAAAAAAAGTCAACAAGTACTCGTTATTTCTTGACCTGTATATTTTCAATCAAAAATTACAGTTGAATTTAAATTTTTTTTCGCTCAAAAATAAAAATAAAAATTTTACTTTTATCTTTTCAGTCCAAGTAAAAGTTAAAATTTGACTTTTTTTTATTAAAAATAAAAGTTTAAATGTGACCTTTATTTTCACGGTTAAAAAGTAAGAGTTAAAACTTTAGTTGTATTTTTTCGATCAAAAATTTAAGTAAAAATTTAATCGCTATTTTATCTACTTGTAAGCGATTAAATTAGCTGTTTGTGGAATGGTAATAAAATAACCGATGCAATTAAACAATATTAAGATCGGTGTAAACAGTTAATTTTAATAAAAATCATAATTTAACCATTAAAAATCGAGTTCTAATTTTCAGATTAAATTTAATCGTTTTTTTATGATTTTTGTTTCTTCCATCAAGAATAATGGTAAGCTTCAATTTTGATTTTCTTAATCGTAAAAGATTTATGGCAGTTTATGTAGTTTCCATTAGAACGGTTATAAATTAGCGATGAAAATAATAGACCAATATAACGCTTATATTTGATCGAGAAAAACTCAGTGTTTGATGGTTATTTTCGGTCCGTACTTCTCGGACTAAATGATATCAATTGCAATACCAGACCGCAGTTTTATTATAGAGAGTTTATCTAGCTAATTTTCTAGAACTAGTATATAAAGCTAATTTTCCAGAAGTCAATAACTTTGCGATGTGGACCGTACTTTCATAAACAACTTCTTTGTACAGTCGAGCAATTGAAAAATAATGTAAATTTTAAAAATTTGTTATACTATAAACCGGGCAACGCATTCTAGTTTAACGCAGTAACTGAGGATGATATCATAAGAAATCTGTCCTCAATAAAATCTAATGCTGTTGGAGAGGACGGTATACATAAGTCTTAGGTTTTTGAAAATTATAGTACAAAACATAGCGCCAACGTTGACTAACATTATTAATTTTTCAGTAAAAACTTCAGCTTTCCCTTATGCTTCAAAGGTAGCGAAAATGATTCCAATTGCCAAAAAGCCATCGGCTATTTTGCCAACAGATTTTCGTCCAATAAGCGTATGACTAGCTCTTTCTAAAATCTAAGAAAAGTTAGTCGTTTTTCAATTTACTGAATACCTTAATAAAAAGAAGCTACTAACTGAATGTCAGTCTGGTTACAGAGCCTGCCATAGTTGTACAACGGCTTTGCTCAAGGTAGTTGAAGACATTCGGCCTGCCTATGACAGAGGTGACTTAACTTTGCCTTAGATTTTTCGAAAGATTTCTACACAGCACATCATTCCATTCTTTTTTTTGGAAATTAAATAATTATTTTGCATTCTCTGCTAGCGCTCTAAGATTGTTTGATAGTTATCTCAGTAATCGTTGGCAGAAAGTAGTTACTAAAAGCAATTGCTCTGAGATGAGGCGCTTTTATTTGCTTTATTTCATTTCTCGTTGAGCAATAGGACCAACTTTTGAACTTAACAATTGGGTAATAAAGCAAAATAGTGGACATAGTAGGTAGTCACCCAAATACATTTGACAAAAAGTAGTACATGAACAAGTTAAATGGACGGATTTGTAAGTCTACCATACCAAAGTCCAAAGTCATATATTAAAAAGTAATTTTTTAGCAAAGAAAACCGACTTTAATTCTCACATAAAAATTTAAGAGTACCGTTAATTTCTTCATGATCCAATGATCGGTACCTCTGAGGTACCACCTTTCCTATAAAAGAATTATGGAAATTGGTTAAAAAAATGTTCCGACGAATTGATAAACTCCTCCTTTTTGTGAAGTTGATTAAAAATTACGAGATCTTTACCTCACGTCTCCCCTTCTACAGATCCTGTTAAAAAAACTGTGGTAAGACAGAAATGTCAGGTGGGACCGCAAATTTAGACTATCAAACCATATATCTGTCTTGCCGAATTTCTTACCATCGCTGTCTTAGCATCAGCTGTCATTTCATAGGTTGGCAACTCAGTTTTCATTTTGCCGCGCCATCTTCATTGGGTACAGATCGATCTGATTGGATTTATGCCATTTTGAAAGTGATATGTCACATGGGAAAACGGGACAAAGTTAAAACAGAAATTTTACAGATGTTAAGACCAGGGACCGTAACGGTTAAGCTTTTTTTTCAAAAAAGTAAAAGAAATAATCGTTATTTTTCCACCGATATGTTTTCAGTCAACAATAAAAGTTACAAATTGACTTTTATTTTTTCGGTCAAAAATAAATGTTAAACTATGACTTAAATTTTTTCGGTAAAAAATAAAAGTCAACACTTGACTTTAATTTTTTCGGTCAATTATAAAAGTTAAAATATGACTTTAATTTTTTTGTTTCGGTTAAAAATAAAAGTTAAAATTTTACTTTTTTTTCTGTCAAATATAAAAGATTCAACATGACTTTTACTTTTTCCGAAGATTACATTCGAAAAGCATTTATGGAAATAGGCACCTATAAGGAGAAGCGCATTGATGTTGATATGGACCTTATGGATTACTGGTAGTGCAAAAAATGTATATATCCTCGACTAAGAGATCTGGCATGTATTATACATCAAGTGCCAGCGACACAAGTCAGTGTAGAACACGCGTTCTCAGCACTAAGCTTATTCTTAGCGATTTGTGATACAATTTGTCGGAGCAGAAATTGGCAGCTATGTATATTAATTGTTAAATTGAATTCCGAATCATTCCTGTAAAAAGGAACTTAACTTAAAGCTTAAATTAAAGAAACTCAATACAATTACAGAAGAGAGAAAACTGCAATTGAAAGGATGTGCATTTTTTATTAAAACATATTGTATTGTGAATATGTAAATTGCTGTTTTGGCCGACACAATAAAAGTCAGAATGAACTTTTATAATTGACCGAAAAAATAAAAGTCAAGTTTTAACATTTATATGTGACCGAAAAACTAAGTCAATTTTTAACTTTTAATTTTTAATCGAAAAAATAAAAGTAAACTTTTGACTGAAAAATAACGTTAACTGCTGACTTTTTTGAAAAAACTAAAACAAAAAAAATAAATCATATAAGATTAACATTCCTCGGCTAACAAGCATCACATTGTATATACGAATGTTAAAAAGACCAATTCTTTCCGACTGACTTTTTTTATTGAAATTTCGAAAAATAACTTATTTTCGGTCCCTGGTTAAGACACATTTAGTAGAAAATGGAGACGTGGGGTTACACCAGTTTGAAAGTACGTAGTGGGAATTTAAAAGTGTTTTTGTTTCTGTAAAATTTCAATGTAGTCAGATAGAAATTTTGCGATTTTCTTGTATTGAGTTAATTCTCACGCTTTAAATTTTGCAACGTCAAGTAATTTGTCAAACATACAAACTAATTTCAGATATCTCACTTTACAAAGCTTATTTGATATACCCAGCACTTACCTTGCGTCTTTGTTGTCGATTTTTAACTTTTTCTTTCCTTTTGATTTTGCTGTCGATAATCACTTTGTAGCAAGAAACGAAACGAAAAAGTCAGCAGAAAAGTAATATTCCCGATATTTTGTAGCTACACGAGCCGGCTGTTATTCTTATTGTTGTTGTTGTTGTTGTTGATGATGGTGATATTCTTTTTGGTAGGTATTGTTGCCATTTGCGTTGTTGTTTTTGTTTATTTTGCGGCCATACTTTCAATGGCTTTCAACTTTGTTCAAAGTATACAAAGTATGTACTTTTGTGTGTAATATGAAAGAGGTGCAAAATGTCGAAAAATTTATGCAAATTGAAGCACTCACACACTAAACAAAAACACAAAAAAAAAAAATTTCGAAAAAATGAGAAGAAATGAAATGAAACGAAACGAAGTTAACGTATGTATATAACGGCAAGTATTCTGAGAAACTAAACAAAAAAAAATAAAAAACTGCGCACACCACGGAAAGTACCAAAAAAGGACAAGGAAACGAGCTGCCAATTGGCTGCTATTGTGTCTCCACAGCCAACGTCTTTAAGTTTAACTGTTCGTGTGCCGGCTTTGTTTGTGCCCCTTTTATGCTTTTCAACTTTATCGTTGTTTCAATATTATTGCCTGGAATATTTTTCCGTGCAAAATCTGCGTGTTCGAGGAGTGAAAAAACTCACCCGCACGCACACACTCACTTGCTAACTGGGCTTATTCACAAACTTGTGTGATATATTTAAAAGTGTTTATTTGTAACCGTAACGTATGCCAACTGACCGGTCGACCGACAGACCAATCGACAAACAGTGGCGTGCGATTTCGTTTAAGCTGAGTTCTTACTTACTTATTTTTTGGTGGTGTTGTTGTGCCAAATTTGCACCTTATATTTTAGTTTATTTTTTTCTTTTACTTTATTTGTATGTATTCTTACTTCTTTTATAAAAGCACACCAGCTGTACGTACATACATATATGCCACACAATCAGCGCCTTTAAGCCAGTGTCGAGTTAAGTAAGGTGCGCTCGAAAATGGGAGCAGCAGCTTGCCTTTAAGCACCAAAACCGAAAATCCAGCAAGTTAAACGAGTAACTAAACTAAATGAACATTGTAAGAGGAAACTTTGTAATGTATACGAGTTATTCTTAATTTGTTTTTGCTCAACTCGTTCTGTTTTTTTCTCTTTCGCTTTGCTCGCTTTGTTATTCGTTCGCTATTAAATTCTCGCAAAATAAACTTGTGGCTGTGTACAATAAAGTATCAGTTACAGGTTCATATATAGGTATATATTTTTTTTAACTCACGTGAAGCTGTGTTTTCTTTTTGTAACAAGTAAGTAAGTTTATATTTGCAAGTACGTTTGTGTACTGTAGATTTTTGTGTTCGAAGGAGTATTTAAAGTTAAAATGGCAATTTGCAATCATTCGACGCGGCGACGCTGGCTTTTTTACAGACACTGCACTCTTCTATGATCCACCTACAAAAACAATGCACTTTGTATATGACGTAGGTATGCATGTACATACATACATTTGTACGCAGGTACTAGTTGTCGATAGCGCTGATGCTGCTTTTTTATAGCGTTAGTTTGCTGGTGACTCCTTTTAGTTTTTTTTTATTACATTAATTTCACGTTGCTTGCGATTGTGTTTTTGTAGTTTTAGTAACTAGATATTTGTTTGTATTGGCATTTCGTTTATATTTTATACATAGTTTACCGTTTGTATGTTCGTTGTTATTTTTGTTGTATTAATGAGTATTGTTTTTGCGTTCGANAAAAAAAAAAAAAAAAAAAAAAAAAATTATGCAGCCACATTCATTACGACCAAAGTTGTTAATGTTGAGTGTGCTTTCTCACTTCATTTAGCACTAAAATTATAAGTTATTGCTTCGTTTTCGAATTTCTGGTTATTAGTTGATTTACATAAAAAATATACATTAATTTTTAACACATACAGCCGAACGTTTACCGTTAAGTAGGTCAGACCATTGACTTAATTCAACACTTTGTCTTCCATCTATCCATTTAACCGCCAATTAATTTCGTATATAAGACACCCTTAATTACTTTGTTACCACTTTGCGGTACTTAGTTTAAAAAAAATAACTTTTATATGTAACTGGCATGCAGATGAAGGAAATTCGTTTTAGCGATTTAGTGCACTACTATTCGTACACGATCAAAGCTATTTTCCGCTTCTCTTCCGTTATAGACGTTTGAATTGCAGCCCTGCTCGTTCGCGACTGACACGATCATATGCATGGTAAATTCCATATGCGTCAGAAAGTCATCGACGCTAGTTTCACCACACCAAAGTGACGAAGAAAACAAGTTTCTTCTTCGTATTGCCCTGATCGCAGCAGCTTTGGAGTCGGTAAGTGAGTTCAACGAAAATACTAAAGTACAAATGCACAATACATACATACATATACATACTATATGTAAATATATAAATATGTGCATACGTAGAGAAAACTTTAATTTTACTGCACTTCTATTCAGTGAATAGGAAATGCATCACTTTTGGTTGCAAGTATTTTTTTTTTTTCGTGACGGGAAAATATGCAGGATTCAGGATTACACTCTAAAACGAAAGATTCATGAACCGAACCTAATTTGATTTTATTATTGATATTATTTGAATATGTATTAAAATATAACTGTGAAATATTACATATTTAAGTAGGCATTGTGGTCTGAACCGACTAACGGTTGTGATGCTAAGTAACTAATAGGCGGCATACACGGTGCGTCTGACTCGCGAGCCGGTTTGGATGTACATATTAGTTAAAATAAATATGTGGTACGTTACACCGACTCGCGAGTCAGACGCACCGTCCATGGCGCTTATAAGAAGTCTTTCCGGTGAAGCCTTTAAGTATTTAGTTAAGAAAACATATTGCGAATATTTAAAAAAATTCAAATAAACTCAAAATACATTATTTAACATCGCACTTATAGAGCTTCGCAGCTAATTGATGCTAAATGCTTTCTTTTCGTTTGACAGTTTTTACCTAAACTACTTTATTAAAACAAAAATAAAATGGTGTGCATTGTCACCACAGTACCCATCGTCATACAGTAGGGCTATTCGCGATTCGGTGCATAAGAGCTGACAAATTTATGCAATTGCAGAAATATGCCATGGATTGTGAGCGACCTTTATTAAACTGTCATGGTAAAGCTTTTGCAAAACAATTTTTGTGCATCAGCTTTGGTTTTGTTTATGAATGCAATGCATAGCATTTTTATGCTATGGATTTTCGGTATTGCAAATTTGCCAAGCCATGACAAATGCAAATGCGTGTATTTTGTTTGTGTATTGCAAATAATTTGCAATACAAATTTGCAATGCAATGATGCTAGGCCATTTGCACCGGATCGCGAATAGCCCTAGTGTCATACACAATACTCATGTCTATTATTTTTTTCGGCGCTGAACAACGCTAGCACCGCCAACTGAATTTAGCTGCTAGGAATGTAGTAGATGCAGAGACCGTAACCGTTATGAGTGTTATAATAACAAATAATTTTTAGCAAAAAAAACGGTGCTATATATATATATCTCATGATCCACTGATCAGATCTTAACCAGATTAGTAATGGGACCACCTCTGAGACACTACCTTCCCGATGCAAAAAGAATTATCGAAGGTTGAGTCCACAGTTATGCGGTGACATACATAAAAAAATAAAATTAAATAAAAAAAAAAAAATAAAAAAAAATTAAAAAAATAAAAAAAAATATAAAAATATTCCGACGAACTGATAACCTTCTCCTTTTTTGGAAGTCGGGTAAAAATGCAATGATTTTGCAATTGTTGTTTGGTTTTTTGATATTGTTATCGATGTTATAAACGATATGATTATCAATATTGTTATCAATATAATAATCGATATTGTTATCAATATAATAATCGATATTGTTATCGATATTTTTATCGAAAAATTTATCGATATACTAATCGATATTTTTTGGTTATATTTTTCAATATTGTTATCGATATACTAATCGATATTAATGATCGATATTTTTATTGACATACACATTTATCAATATATTTAGCCTGGAAAAAACCCAAACCGAAGTAGCCCCGAGAATACCGAAATATTTTTGTACGCCGTAGCTAGTGAAGCCAAGGTCTCAACATACTTTTGTACGCGGAGTTGCGTTAGGTGAAACTAACTAAATACTTTTAAACTAATTTAGTCTGTTCCTTTGAACTTCGGACTAAAACCTGTGGAACTGTCAAACTACAATTTTACTCTCTCAAATGAGAGTAAAAGGAGAACAGATGCAGAAGTGCATAGGAACGCAAAAAGCACTATTTCCTGTAAAAACGTCAGTCGGCTTGTTTACATGTCATTTGTACAACACTGATTTGGCTGAAATATCACTAACTAATTATTAAAATCTATACATATTCAAACATTTCGTTGTTTCCTTCCATATTTTTACAAATATAAGGTTCTTTGCTTTCACCGCTTTCTGTTTTTGTTTGCAAATGCCAATCAGCGGATCGTTTGACACTTTTCATGAACTTACAGGAAAACAAATTCCGGACTAAATCCTGTAACTTCTGACTAGGAACAGTTGCTCAGT